>NC_058028.1:15476003-15776003 GCF_019176455.1 Solea senegalensis | reverse complement strand
ATTGGCATTCAACTGAGAGTTACATACGTGCTGAGGCAGCTGGGCAGTACATATTCATGAATTATAGAGGGCTGTAAGGCCCATATCTTTATATATAATTAGAGTAAAGAACATACCACACACACATTATGTCCCTTCAGTTGGACACAACATAGCTGCTGCATTAGCTTAATGGCCACAGAGATGTGGTCATACTGTCATGGGGTAATGGCAGTATGACTTAACATCTGAATCATTTTTCAAACGTGTTTAAAGAGCATGAAGCATAAGAATCCTATCCAGTAAGTGTCTTTTTCAACTACAGTCAAGTCATTTTTAGCTATAAAAAAACTGTACATTTTATCTTTTATTTTTTTATTTTTAAATTATTAAGTCCCTGTGACATTCATGTGGAGGATAAAGCTGTAGAAGATGAATGGACGGAAATTATTATGTCAGAATATATTCAAATAGGGAAATTTGCCTTATATTACTTATATTCCCCTACAGCCCAAAAAGCATTTTCCTCATCAATCATAATTACAAAAAAATTAAATAAGAGACAATGTTGACAGGGCACATCCAACTGCAAACAAGGATCTAGTACTCTTCTTATTACACATTTTAAATTCAATGGAGGTTTAAAAGATTCACAGGCCTAAAAAAACCTAAACAAACTAGTGGATCAGGAATGAGTGGGTGTGGGGCAAGTGGAATGGGTGTGTTGAAAAAAGTCACTGTTGGCTTAAATCAGTAATGAGAAAAAATTTAATCTTTCATATGTATTTGATTCAAGATTCAAGATTTCTTTATTGTCATACCAACACACATTAGACATGAGGTCAGAACGAAAATCAGTCTCTCCAGAACCCGGTCGGCCCAGCAAATAAGAAGAATAATAAAGAAGAAGAATAAAGAAGAACCAACAGTTTAACTTGACAAAATATAAAGTTGCAACAACAACTTTGTTTATTATTTTCCTAACTACAAGACTTGGCTGGAAACATCTGATTAGCTACATCTTAGGCCCCTTTTACACCTGGCATTAGAATGTGTTTTTTTGTGATCAACAACGACAATTAGCTGCACTATTATATGGACTCCTCTTTGCTTTTCGAAGCAGGGGAAGAAGTCGTCTTTGACATGAAACTGCCGTGACATTGTTTTATATGAAACACAAACAAACTAGTGAATAGCAACTTGGAAAGCAGTTGTTGTCGGTGTACTGAATCATTAGAATCAGTTAATTAAAAAGATTTGTTCACAGAATCATTCAGTACTTCCTGTATGACCGGAGCCCAGACTCCGTCTGACACACTCACTGAAATACAGTGGAAGTTGTTGTGATGCAGTGTGCCGCTTGCAATCGCTGCTTTTGGCAGTGCTGTTGCTAAATACATCAAACTCATTTGATAAATATTGAGATTTTAGACATTTCCTTGCTAAATTTTGAAGATTAACGCATGTTTTTAGGATTTTGCAGTCTACAGTTATTAGATGGAATTATTTGGTCGTATTCTTATGTCAGACATCGCACTTGTGACAATTCCAGTGACGAGTGGACGACAGTCATGTATAGTATCGGCTCAGCTCGCTTGGAACCTCGCAAGATCAGGTACTAAAAAAAAGTATCAGTTACTAATTGTTAATGGATGTCGTTCGGCTGGACAAATTGTGTTGGATAGTTGAAAAACAGTTTTCCATCGACACACACGAAATTTACAATGCACATTGATTTGTCAGTATTGTCACATTTGTCAACACTATACCCCTAAGTCCAATTTGATTTGTGTGTGATGGGGAACACTACATGGCTTTGTTCATGTTTCTACAAGCTAATCTGTGTATCACACTAAGCTAACAACACTACATTCTCCTTCCACACTCACTGAAATACAGTGGAATTGGTTGTGATGCAGCGTGCCCCTTGCAATAGCTGCTTTTGGCAGTGTTGTTGCTAAATACAAGATCAAGATCAGGTACTAAAAAAAGTATCAGTTACTATCGCTAATGGAAAAGACAAAAAAAAAAAACACCCATGTTGCAACGTGCGTAGTCGAGCCTTGCCGGGACTGTGTAGTGGAAAAGTGCCATGTGTGTCGGCTCTGTAGGCATAACTGAGTTTAAAATTCTGGAAGGTTTGAAAGGGCCAATTGGTGTATGTGTATTATCCTTTGAAGCCAACACAAAGGCATGTGCTGTGACACGGACAGAGAAGGTTAGACAAACATTCACAGACATGAGCTAACCACTGTTTACTGAGCTCACTCAGGCCCTTCAAAAAAAGAGAGACAAGACAGAAAGTAAGAGGATGAGCAGAAAGCCAGACAAACAAAACTACATGAAGGACAAAATGGAGGTGAACAAAGGTTGAAAATAAGGATGAGACGGTTAGAAAGAGGAAGAGTCAATGACTGAGATAGGAGAGTAGTGAGGAGACTGAAAAGGGAAAGGTGAGGAAAAATAATGACAGAACAAAAAAGGCAGTCGATGGAGCAATAAAGACAGCAAGGCTAAATCCATATTAAGGCATTTTCAAAAAACAAGTGTTTCAGTTACACCTCGGAAATAATCTCCATCCACACTGACACGCCTGAAAATGTACATCACATGACCAGGTACCCTGGGCATGCTTGTGTATGATGAAGTTCTAGTGATAATAAAGCTTTTTAACTTTGCAACTGATAGTTGAGTTGTGAATGATAAGAACCAATCTGGAATCAAATGTGGGTAACTGCATCATCCTTTTCAAAGGTATATCCCTTGCAGACTAAAACACAGCGTCATACATTTAAAATAGAAACTTAGCCAGCAGTGTTTTCAAACTTCCTTTTTGCTTGAAAAATGCCATGGAGTAGTGTCTTGGCTGAAGGCTACACCAAAGAACATGCGTAAGCTAGACTCATAAATAGGCAAAGAGAACCCCTGCACGTTTGTGTAAATCACAAATTCAGTTACGAGGCAACAAAGGGCAAACACCAAGAGGCAACATCAGTGACGAGCTCTTGTTTTTTTGTTTTTTTCTTTGGCACTAAGCTTTTTAGCTGGTCCTTAGATCTTCACCAGCTAGTCTCAATGGTCTTTGGGGATTTTGATTGGTATTAGCATCCACTTAGCTTTCGCGAGTGCCTCTCAGGCATCTATGACTCAACACCTGTTGATGGGGCCCAATTAGCCTAATGCATATTAGGTAGAGGGATGAGCTGCACTCTGCTTACGAAGCAGGAGAGGTCAGTGCTTCCAAATTTAAGCAGACGTTGAATTTTGTTTGAACAGGCTATAATTACTATCGTGTTACTATTTTTAATCCTCCATCTTTCTAAAGAGCCCACCCACCTTTTGACGATGTGTACACTCTGGACACATCGTCAGTCCATCACAGGGCCACATAGAGACAAACTAGGCTACATTATTCTGTTCTTACTACTACCTGTTACCGTAGAAATCAAAAGAAACCAGGAGAGACATGCCCAGTTGATAAATTTAATAAAACATTTTCTGAAAGCATACCAATTTTTTTATAGTCCATTATTGAACTAATTGTTAATGGATGTCATTCGGCTGGACGAATTGTGTTGGATAGTTGAAAAACAGTTTTCCATCGACACTGAAATTTACAATGCACATTGATTTGCCAGTATTGTCACATTTGTCAACACTATACCCCCAAGTCCAATTTGATTTGTGTGTGATGGGGAACACTACATGGCTTTGTTCATGTTTCTACAAGCTAATCTGTGTATCACACTAAGCTAACAACACTACATTCTCCTTCCTTCCTTCGTCTTGTGCCAGCCTACTTAGCATGCTTCTGTCTCTGCTGTGATGTGCTCCTGTTAACACCTTGGCTAAGCCATATGAATAATGCAGGGAGGGGTGGGGGGCATTGCAACATTCACCGAGTCAGCACTCAGGACAGGTCAGTGGAGACGCTGTGCCTGAGCAGTTATGGCAGCCATGACACACAAATGCAGTAGCAGTGCACACACAAGCCAATGCATGGGTGCTTGAATATCAAAATATAGATGCACAAATGGAGACACCTAAAGTGGGGAGCAAAACCACTTATGCAGTGCACAAATGAATGAATGCACAACAAACAGTATCTGTAAAGTTCAGATTTTCCTCAATAACAATACAATTAAGCGTAAGAGGTCCTGCTTAATGTAAGTAGTATCACCCACAATTACATGCTCGACTAAGCAGCCTAAATGAGGGAAACAGTTCTCAGTTATTATTGTTATTTATTTGAAATGTAATTATTTATTATTATCAAATTACCAAGCCACATTTCCGAGCAGCTCATGGCCAAGTGGAAAGGGATTGTAACAGGAGGGTACAAAGAGTTTAAATCCGTGCCAGTTCAAGGGCTGGGGTACCCCTGTGCTACCCAATCCCCATTTGCTCATTGTGCAATTACCAGCGATGGGGGGCCACATCCAATGTACTCCTTTTTTGATGTGTATTTATATATCAATATGTGTGTGTGGTGTTTAAACATACATGCACAGTATGCCAAATAGAATTCTATCACTGTCACATACAATGCAGCACCACTGCAACATATAAAGACTGTCCTTCACTTACGGATGTACACACAACACTGTCATACAAATCCAAAACACAAGTGTTGCAGAAATGGTGAGATGGAGGAGGAGCCAAAGGACTGAACCCTCAATCTCACTAAACAACGATGATGAGAAACAAGTTCTTAGAATAGTGTGAGAAGAGGGAAGACAAATAAATAAATAAATCCATGAGTTAAAGATAGAGGGAGAGTAAGAGTGAGATGGCGGCAGATGAGAGAAGTGAACTCAAGTTGTACCAGCAGATAGTGATAGATTGTATATTTACAAACTCAGCAATATCTTCTCTGTGTGAGTGTGTGGCGGTACAGTATCGGTGGTCTGGCGCGGAATTGTCTGGCATACATACAGTACTATCGTCCATATTGTCTTTGTTTTATGTGTACCATTAAAATGTCACATTACTGCTGTTGTAGATCACAGACACAGTGAGTTTTGTTGTGTTGTGCAACGCTGGTTTACGGTTTGACTGAAAGCTTCCTTTGTTACGTTTGTCACGTATCGAGAAATGTCAGGAGAACCTTCAGATACACCTGACGTCTGTCATTCTATCTGTGTCTATACTGGCATGCTTGACGTTTTCCAAACACTTTGTGCATCTTATGGATCTCTTTCTCTCTGTGTGCATGCATGTACATTTGAGTGAGTCTACATTAAAGGCTAAAGTGAGAATGGTGTGCCTGTGAGAGACTATGAAAGTCTGTGTTGGGGTGCACTTGCGTAGTGGAAGCTTGTTAGGGTAGCAGTTGGCTCCTGTTGACAGCTGCTGCAGTCTGAACAGCAGGGCTGACGAGGACAATCAATTAGCCCTGCACCGTGCTCATGCATGCAAACACGCACGCATTCATACAGAAACACAAACACTCGCACTGGTATTCATATGTGCACAGAATAATAGACATCTAAGTCACACTCTGTAGCTGATGTAACAGCAGAGGCACAAAGCAATTTTTGCTTCATGTCTTATACTTACAACTGCAGTGTGTAACTTGTGGTGATTTTTGTTGTTGTTGTTATTATTCTCCCTCTGTTTGGTCTTTGTGAACAGAAAAGATGTAGCATTAATTGTATGTTGCATCCTTCATCTGAAAACAGGGAGCATTTGTGTGTATACAGCAGCAGCGCACGTGGGGACAAGAAGTGTTTATTCCACCAAACTGCTGAAGAACCAGGTTTTGTTGAGCAGTATAATTCACTTCTGTTTTTGTGGACGCTTCTTTGTGTTTTCAGTTATACTCAATCCTATAGTAGGCTCACTTTACTAGCGCAATGTTTCTGTCTGTCTTTCCATGAAACAAATCACTTTGTGTGTGCATTGTGGGAATGACACTGGGCAAAATGAGATCGAAACATTTCTTTTCTTGCTATTCTAAGACACACAGTTGTGTGGAGCTGTGCAACATTGTGTGAATTTGTGTGAAAATGGTTTGAATATAACTGAACTGACATTTGTTCATATTTTACACAATACATGGAAAATTGTGTGTATTTCCCTGTGATTGTGTGTGTTCCTGTGTGTGTCTGTTAGCCGAGCGCCAGCTGGGGTAGTAAGGGTTTATCAAATGACTGCCTTAATCCCTCTGAGGGCTTCTAGGACAGTGTAGCTGTACAGTGCGTTAGTATGGATTTGCTCTGAGCAGTGTGTGTGTGTGTGTGTGTGTGATGCTGAGCAGATGCTAATGTTTAGACAGCCATCCTGCTCTTAGTCTGGCTGCCTCACATCAGCTGTGCGTGTGTCTGTAGGTGTGCATGTGTGTGTGCGCTGGTGTGCAGCACTGCCTGTGGGTATGTTTGTGTTAGTGTGTTAAGTCTACACTGTGGTCTGACTGTCAGTATGTGTCTGACCTTCTATCTACCATGGGAATCACTTATTCTGCTGCAGGCTCCATAGTGGCACAGAACACCATCCTCCCACCATTACCTTTTCCTCTCTTATTATTTTCTCACTCTGTTTTGCTCCTTTTTCTGCCTGTCAACCATTCTTTCTCTGATATCCCTCTAACAATGCCTCATCACCTTTTCCATCATGTCCCTGTCCCATTTCTCAGCCACTCCTCTGTGTTTGTATTCACTTCACTTGTGTCCTTCCTCACTCTCTGCAGCACAAGTACCAAAATTAAGAGAGATAATTATGAAATGGGGGGAAAAAAGGGAAAGTTAATGAAGACAAGGAGAGACTTGAGGGAGAGGGAGCAAGGCAGCTGCAGGATCGCTGAGATACATAAATGGAAAATCAGTTGAAGTGATGGAAATATGGGGAAATCTCTGACAGTTGAAGTGGGAAAGATAAAAGTGTTTTTCATTCATGTCAGAGCACCATTGTCAGAGTAACAAAGACATAGCTCTGACAGTGCACTGGAGGATTTGTCAAACTCCCTCTCAGACACACATATATAAAACACACAACATAAATACACAGTGTTTATCTCTTTCCTTCAGCAGGAATGAATCTCCTGGGGTTAGAGCAGCTCCCGTTCTCATCTTTCTGCAGTGTCACTTCTGACATTTGTCATGTTCTCACCCTCAGTTAGCCCTGGAAGCAGAAACCCACTGGCATCATACCATTATTTTTTTTCTCTCTCTCTCTGTCAATATCTTGTACTTTTAAAGTTTCAGCAGGTGCTGATGACAATTAGAGCTTCTCATGACTTCGTTTTTTTCCCCCAACTTACTTTTCACTAACTGCACTCCTCTTTTTCAGATGAGTCACTCAAAATGGGACCTAGAATTATTTCTGAACATGAAATGAAAGACTTGATTCTGCACTGTAGGTGTGTTGTGTGGTACTGTTTTGCTAATTGAGCGGTTTTCTATGTCATGTCACCTGATCTCCCGTAGCAGACTGGATTGTGAATAAGAGATTGGGCTTTAGTTCAGTTCACAGATAATTATGTGAATGCAGTATATGTACAGTGTTTATTTCGGCCTTGAGATGTCATGACTTTCCAGATTAATTTAAAACAAACAAACAAACAAACAAACTGCTACTTAAAATGACAACTGAATATGGGGATGCACGGTTGGTTCTCAGGCTTCTGAAGTGCTATAAGAACACCAGCAGCAGTAGTGCCACTTCAGTGCAGCAGTTGCAGCAGATTGTACAGGTGCTGCAGCAGGAATGTCAATGAATAAAGGGAACAGAACATTCAACCTAAACATTCATCACATCTATGCTGCAGTGCCTGATTTACAATCTTTACTAAAAAAAAGTTGCATTGTCATTACCATCTGTATTTTATAAAAATATTACTTAATTTCACATCAGATAAAAGTACAAATGGCCCTTAAGTTCTCAGATAATTCACGTTGACAGAGAACTACAGCAAATCTTCATAAGTGAGAGGCTGTGAAAATCTTATGAGTTTAATAAATAACAATCAAAAAATGAACTATCAAATCGTTCTCTTGGCCCCAAAATAAAATTGGTTAATCAATCATCATCTCAGGACAGCCTGCATTCATTCAAGCAGAGACTGGTTACTCAGTAATTGTACAAGTTGCTGAACACATTCTTTTTCAATGCATGTTAAATCTCAAAGCTCACAGGGCTGAGCAGACTCAGACTAAAACCTGTGGTCAAGAAACTTGATAATGAGTCATTAATCTGCTCAAACATACATACTGTGCATGGTATACATTGATTTGCTCATCTTCTTCATTGTGAATGTCAATTGGGGATTTTAATGATTAACTGTTAGCGGATTAACTGACAATGTTTTTTCCTTTTGTTGGTGGGCAATTTCTCTACATCTCTCGTACTTATGTGTAGATATGATTTAAACCAGCTGAGGATGCACATTACCCAAAGCAGTAATGTAATTGCGTTAACAGAATAAGAAGAAGTCAAAGATCTTAGAACAAATATGAAGCTGGATTAAGTGGATTACTGGTTTCCACATGAATCGAACAGTGCTGAAACGGAGAAAAAAAAAAACATCCTCTGTAACAAACTCTCTTCTCTGGCTGTAGACTGTGTTGACTAGCAGAAAGCAGCTTTTTCAATCAAGAACCACATTGTTTTATCAGGCTTGCATTACGTGTTTCTATAATTCATTGTTATGTATTAAACCACCGTAGTTTATTAATCAATTCACATATCGGTTTTGGAGAATGCACAAAATGTGTTTGGCTGTGCTTTATAGATACAGTGCATATTTTAACCTTTGTGTTATTATCAAACCAAAGCCAGACCAACTGCAAACAAACTTCGGAGAGAGCCTCTCTGAATGCAACACCTTGCCCGGGGGGACATGTAATTAACACATCAGAAGCATACACTGTTATTTATTTATGTCACTGTGTGTACCAGTGCTTTTCAAGTCAATATCCAAGCTGGCTGAATTTAACTGCATGAGTAAATTTGACCGCAATATAAATCATAACCCTGGAGTGTCTTGGAAATGTAATGGAGAGAAGAAAATTCATTTTTTATGTCTAAATATAGGGTTAGGTTATTCACTGTTTCCGTGAATGATTACTTGCTTAGGTTTGGAATTATGGCTGCAACTAATGACTAATTTAATAGTCGACTAGTCACTGATTATTGAGACGATTAGTCCACTTTAAAGCGCTGTCATCTATACATAGTGCTGTAACTTTCTATCTAAAATTCAGATATTCATCCGAACATAGGGGGTCAAACATGGGAGTCAAAATCTAACCTCCCCTACTGAATCTGATTATCCCTCTCTTTTACTTTTGTTTTTTCCCTTTCTAAAGGTTGCCACAGTCCGCATATTTGGCAGAGACCTTTATTTTTAATTTTTTACACCAGATGCTCTTCCCTCCCATTTATATGAGCTTGGGATTGGCACTAGAAGTACTGCCCCTGCCCTTATTACTTTTTAGTAGAAGACAACAATAATGTTATGCTAGTTTCAGTGACGGTGGAGGACGGGAACACTGTCCTCCAGAGTGGATAATCACAGCAAAGTGGAAAAGTGGTGTATGAAGGTACGCCTGGTTTTACACCATAGCTGTCAGGTTAGGCTCTGTTAGCGCCACTAACAGCTGACGAGCTCTGGTGGAGCTACCATCTGACGGAGTTAGCGGACGCATCAGACACAAGCATGTTTGTGCAACTCTGTATAGATGGGTATGAAATGAGACTGTAAAATACACTCGCTCTACAGTGTGAAAAAGACGTGCGATTTCTTTTTCATTGCTTTTTGTTGACAATGTCGACTAATCCTTTCACTCCTATTTGTAATGGGTGCTGTATTTGTTTTCATTTGCTGACACACAACTCTGATGTAGCATCAACCAGATGACACACACACACACACACACAACGTCCTTTGCTCTGTCCATCCTTATAACTGTAACACCCTCACGCAAACAGACCTGCAGTCTTTTGATGCATTTGCTATTGAGTAACATCAGCTCAAAGATGTTCATACCTGAGACAGAGTGAACCTCTGTGAGAGAAGCTCACTACCAATCTCTTATCCTCCCCTTATTATCCCTCAGTCTTATTCGCCAATGTTCCTCTCATTTTTGGGGATGCTGTGTACCTGTCAGTGAGGTTACACACTTCCACCCTCTCTCCAACTCATCTAAACCTCTATTCTCCTCTTAACCCTCAAGCTATTCTCTTTCACCCCTTCTTATTCTCTGTCAGTGTTTTTCAAACATCTGCTCTGCTCCATTCATATCCATCACTCTCTCTTTGTCTGGTTTTACCCCTCTCTGCTCTCTCTTTTTCTGGCTCTTCCTCTCACCTGCTTGCCAGCTGGTTTTGTGATGCTTGTGTATCAAGAGACTACATCAGACTGCATGATCTTTGTTTTCATATTCCATTGCTTTACCTCACTCCACTTCTCATCTTCCCTTCAAAAATAACTTTCCTCTTGTTTACCCGGCTCATAATTCCCTTTCCTATCTCTCGCTTTCATCCTCCTTAGAGTCCATAAAGTCTTGAATTTTCTTCTTTGCCTATTTTATCCGCTTTTCTAGACTCTTCGCTTTCTTCATTGTTGCTTGCATCTATCAGATCCTGTTTGTCTTGCCATGCGCCCTCCACTTGCTTCTTTCTCGACCATCTCATTTTCTGCTCCTCAATCTGCATCAGTTATGCTAGTCAGAAGGATAAGCCACACGACTGACTGCACCTCACAGGACCAATCATTTGTCTCTCCCTCCCTTTTTTCTCTCATGTTTGCACTCTAATTCTCCTCTGCTACGTCCCCAACCTGATTTCAGAAGTGCCTCATTGGCTTGTAAATTAAGCTATTATAGCCAAAAGGAAGACAATACACATCAGTGGAAATGAATCATTCTCCACAGCTTGTACTTTTGCATTGAAAAGTAAGTGAAAGAAAGGTTCAGTAAAGCAGGACTATATCATATAAAGTAAATCCAATTGGCCACAGTATATAGTGATATGATACACTGTTTATATGTGTATATATACATATATATATGTATGTATATATGTGTATATGTATATATGTGTATATGTATATATGTATGTATATATGTGTGTATATATATGTATATATGTGTATATATATGTATATATGTATATGTGTGTATATATATATATATATATGTACATATATATACATATATATGTGTGTATACATATACATATATACACACACATATATATAAATGGGTGTAGTCCTCTGGTTTCAGAACTACCTTCCATTTTGGACATACAATTTTAAAAGTGTCATGACTGGAAATGTTCACATACATCACCTGCAACTAGACTCCTAGCTGTCAATCACACAGGTGTAGACTCATGTGTGCTGTGCTCCATCATCTATTTTCCTCGAAATAGGAGCATATATGACAACACTGAAGAAGGAACTGAAACTAGTGACAGTTTTTTATGTAGTCGCCCCTGGTGGCATTTCAGTATATTCTCACTTCTGGGTTGTCCTCAGGGAACAAACTGGAAGATGAATGATACAGGACATGTGTCATAGTCATAGTTCAACTTTCTTGTCAAGAGATGGGTGAAGAGACTGATACCACCCTCAGCTCAGGTAGATGTGAAGCTATAGTCATTGGTGGTGTACTCCTTCACCACATAATAATGGAAACCTGGAAACTTTGCCTACCAGCACCTCATAAGATATAGCTACGTGTTAAATAAATACTTAATAAGCTATATATCAAAATGTTTTTACATGGACATCTAACACCAACCACTGCAGACCATATCACTATGCAAACCACTGAGAACTGAACACAGTATTGATTTAAATCGTTATTGTCATTGACGCTTTATCGTCTTTCAAGGAACATGTTCATTTGTTTGCACAAACTTAATATTCACAATCTAGGAAAGAATATGTTTGACTATTTATATCTACTTGATGTTGATCATATATTCTGCTGAGGTCAGGCCCCATTCTCAGTCCTGCTCTCTTTCCTTCCAGAAATATCTTATCAATACCCCCCCACTCCTCTAACAGCCCTGCTTTCTTCCATCACCTCTTTTATGCCCTCTCCATTTGGCTTGCCGTTGAAGCTGACAGGGCAGAAAAGTGGAGGGACTGGTCTTTTAACTTGGCATATCTCCCTCTCCACACCTTTTTACTCTCTCCTCCTCCTCTGTGCCCTTTAACTCCTCTAAGCTCCCCTCCAGGTGTCCACCTCTCTCCTGCTGCCCACATCCCCCTAAATTCTGAGCACTGCTACATTCGTGAGCCTATGCCTGGCGTAGCTCAATTTCCAAGTCTTCACCACACTCTTTGCTTCACCCTAGGTGTCTTTGAGAGAATGCAAGCAGACGGTGGAAGTGGTCACCACCCTATTTTTTTTTCTGCGTACAGGAAGAAGGCTGTCTGCCAAACATTTAGAGGTGGAGTACATTTGGCTCATGCAAAGTGTGTGTGTTCATATGGCATGACAAGTGTTTATTGGGGGATTCCCTTGAAAGGGAGATCCTGTAATTGTGTGTGTGTGTGTGTGTGTGTGTGTGTTGTCAACGGTGGGTGGGAGAGGGGAGTAGTTCCATGTTGGGTGTCCTGAGTGTGACTCATGAATTCCAGTAACCTCAGTGACACTCCTCCCTGCTATCACTGGCATCCTGTCATAACAGACCAGGGTTTGATACGTGATACATCAAGATGGAGTGAACAGGTTCATGGTCATCCACTCATGCCAACAGCAAATTCATGTTTTTTTTCTTGCTCTCACAGGGAAAGACTAATTTAGAACAGAAAATGGTTTTGGACTGGTATTTGTTTTCAGTGAGGAAAATGTATAATGTGACGGACAGCTCAAGAAAATCTACAGAATTATTTGTGACTTGAATCTGACTCATCTTTAATTTAATTTGAATTTGGCAAATTTTAACAATTGTATGTCATGCCCAGCGTGACTTCACTTTTGCAAATGAAATAATGTCTTGTGAGGAAAAGATCATTCTTTCTGTTTAGTTTTGTATGTTATTTATGGATGATAGATACTAGATGATGTGTGTGTGTGTGTGTGTGTGTGTGTGTGTGTGTGTACAGAATTGAAATGCTAATTTCTCTCCTGTATAAAATGAAAACCTGTTGAATGTATTCATTTGGAGCTGAATCTAATAAAATAATATTATTATAAAATAATGATAACGATAATTACCTTGGTAAACTCAATCTACTGAAGGCCGTGTGATAAAATTAAAAGCTAGGAAATAAACTTTGACCGATCAAGTAAGCTTTCCTACTGAAATCTGCACACTACTCTATGTTTGACTGCACAGGTATATTTTTAATACTGTGTGCATGGAGAAATTTTTTTTTTTTGGTGACTGCCAACACACTGTATGTGTGTGCATATATGTTATCAGAGGCCATGTGAGTTCTCAGGCACAGTCAAGAACCCCATGACATCACACTCTAACCGATAGCTCCAAAACCTTGCTCCAGAATATTAGAGCTCACGTTTTTGTCATCTTAGCCACTGATTTGTTGACCAGCTTTAACTCTGAATGTGTGTTAACTGAAGTGTATCCACAGTGAATGTTAAAATGCCGGTTGTTTAACGCCGGCTGACTAAATGTACAGTATTTTCCTTGTGCCTCCATTTTGTGCAGTGTGTTTGTGTGAGACACTATTTGTCACATTATATTTTCTCACAGGGCCAACAGGTTGGAATAGATTTTGATTAAAATGGGCTGAAACAGATGGGGGGGAGATGGGAAGATAAAGACCGAAATGAGAATGGGGGAGATTGAAAGAGGAGGATCTGGGGAGATGGAGTGATATGTAGCGAGGCACAGACAGATAAGACAACACTGAGAGAGGAAGGCAGCAGATAAGAGAAGAACTATTGGAAGAAAGAAAAGGAGGAATGAGAGAGATATGCCAGAAGCCTTTATAAAAATACTTTGGTTCCGTCACTGCCAAGAATAGTCATATTATCTTTTTGCAGCATAACAAGTTGCACTCTCACAGCATAATACTTGCATTTCCCAAACGTTACATGCACATAATGTAGGTGTCTGGTATTCTGTTTGTTTTAATGTTTACAATCACGGGCACTGACTGTAAGTATAGTAACTCAGTTTCTTCAACCAGTGTGTCGTTAAGGTGTGTCTATATGTTACTGTGATTATATTATTATTATTATTATTATATTATTGCCTATCCCAAGTTGATAACAATACACTTGAATCTCCAAAAGTGCAACTTTGTGCAACACAGTGTTCACTCAGAGTGATATTTTTTTATTTATTTTTTTATTACTGTGCTTGAATATATTGATGGCTTTCCCCCAGATGTGCCATTAAAGGTTTATTACGGTTTATTAACACTGTCTGTACAAAATGTATAATTTCGATTTTCTCCTCTCCTTTAGATACAAGAACTTGCAGAATAGCCAGTACAGTACTCAAAGCATTACTTTTTGGCTATAATACAAGTTAATACACAGGCCATCTAATGAAAATCCCTGTCAGTATTTCATAATGTGACACGTTTATTTACCACAAAATGAAATTTCATTGTCGGACAGTGTACATGAGGCTCTTTCTGGAAATGTATAATAATTGTGTAATAGATTTTATCCAGTCAGGGTCTCCTGGTCTATTCAACAGAGATGATGAGTTATTTGGAGCAGAAAGGCCAAGTAACGTTTACTCGTATGATTTTGTGTTTCCTTTTCTATAAAGACACTCTGTCTCCCTGTGTCAAAACCCCCCCTCCACCCACCCATCCACACTGCCCCAACCCCCTTTCAGTGCATACCCAGACACCCCTCAATGGCAGGCAAAGAAATGAGTAAAAACACAGGGGAATAAACCTTGGGGGGAATTCCTCAACGTGAGCTAAGATATTCTGTCAGAACACACACGCACTCTCAAAGACACATAAATACATACACACACATGCGCGCATGTTCAAAATGGCAAGTGGATGACTGAAAGCAGCTTGAAGTTCACTCCTGGATAGAAACACACTGAATCAGCAATCAATCAAACACTGGAGCTAAGCCCTCACAAGCCGACTCTACAGTAAACACATAAAAAAGGGACACACACAAAACAAACAGCTACCTGTGGCTCAGAGTATGTAAGTATGAGCCTTTTATATGTTACTTAGGCAAGGACCTTGCTTTATAGAGGCCCCCAGGGAAAGGGGGAGTTAAGCAGAGGAAACCTTAGTTTTGTCAACTATTCAGTCTCATCATTAGATGTCGTTAATTCTTACACAGTGAACTTTTTAACTCTTGTGATGGATTTAACACCACAGGTCAACTGTTGAATGTGTTCAACAGACAAATTTATCTATCACATCCCCAGCTTCAAGTCTGTGCCAAGTCTGTTTTTAGTTCTGTCTGTCCTAGGGGCAAAAGTTCCTAAAATCATCAAAGGGGATTCGCAAATTCTGGCTTCATGTTGACGGCTCAGATATATGTGCAACAGAGAAGCTTTTCTTTTCTTTTTTTTGCTAAGTTAATTCAAAGACATAATTGAAAAGAATAGAGGTGTAAATGTTATTGAGAGCTAAGTATTTAATTGCAGGATGAGGCTAAAACAAAACTAAAAGAATATAAGACTAATTCAAGGTGAATGCAAATTAAGGCCACATGATCAACTTAGACAGTTGCACACTCATAAATATAAATTACAACAATTAAAGGCGAGACATTATCCAGAACCAACACAGTAATACAACCTCCCATCTACTCTGCTGTAATAGTATATCGGAGCATTAACATTGCTTTCTCCTGAAAAGGGGAAATATAATCCTGTTGGTTCTGTATCTTGAACCTTGACTAAATAAGTATTAGTGCAGCTGTCTTTTACACTATCAGGTTTTATTTTGTAAAACCTTTTCATTATCACTTGGCACTTGTCTCTCCTGTCGATCTGCCCTCTCTCACAATACTGTGATGATACTTGACTGGACAAGAGCAAGCAACTAATTTCCTTCTGACAGGTTGTACTCTGTGAGGTGGACTGATCTGTTAATGCTGCAAACGCAGGTTAAAATAACACTAATTTCATATAGATTTATCTGAGTTTTATTCAATGATGTTCAGACTCCACGGTCCCATCATTCATGGTAGATTTGATTCCAACGATTCGTGAAATTATTCCTTATGAACAGTTCAATGCATTGATACAAAAAAATGAATCGGAACTTAAGAAAACTTTTCAGCGTTTCAAACTAGTCAGTCAGAAGAAAACTCAAGCAAGTACTGATATCCACACCTCTGAAGATACAGCAACCTGGTTATTAAAATTGCACTTATAATCTAAATATAAGTGTGTGTATAAGTGACTTTTTAAATTGTTCAATTATATTGTCAGACTCTGAGAACAGTACAGTAATTCCAAAGCACTTGTACTTGGGCAAATGGCAAACAAAGAACTTGAAGCTGGATGACTGAGAACCTTCGCAGACAAAGTTTCAGAGAGTTTGACAGGAGAACAAATGTCAGTGAAATGTAGGCTACTTAAGTCTTGACCTTTACCTCTCGGTGTCATTCTACATGAGGCTAAATAGGCCTCAGAGGCAGCCTTCCAAGTTATAACCTAATACACTGGTATTTTCATATTCCCCTGCCAAATACAACCCTTCAGCTGTGTGTGTGTGTGTGTGTGTGTGTGTGTGTGTGTGTGTGTGTGTATAATCAAGGTACCATAACACTGTGACTTAAGCCTCAGAGCCAGATGAAAAGAAAGCATAGAGCACCTGCAGGAAGTTGGATATGTTGGAGGCTCAGGGAACCTAATGACTGCAGTGAAGCAGAACCACAATGATGAAATCACACTCTCAGGTGACTATAGCAGCCCATTAATACAATAATGTTCCTTATTTAGATTGTATTATTACAAGTGCTAGTAATCCAACATACTTTGGCCTATGCTTGAGAACATAATTCAATAATAATATAGCACAATATCGTTTAAAACAAACCCAAAATATTTAATACACATCAAATATTCTTTATACACTGTGCAAACACTTGCTGACACACTTGTCTTCCAATATCAACTGATGTGACACGTTTGTGGCCATGCTTCTCCAAATATGTTTGGTGTTATGTGTCAGCAGGTCATTCACTACAAGCCAAATCAAGCGTTACTATCAGAAACCAAGAAAAGTATTTAATTAAATATGAATGCACAGTAATGTATTACACAAGTGGTGACAGCAAACCCTAATTACAATGGTACAAAATGTATTCGATGATGCAATTATGAAAGAAATAAGTTATTGCTATGTTAATTAGGAATATGGATTCAAGAAAAATCTGAAATAATTACTGGAATAAAGTACTTCCCCAACTTAGTCACAAGCTAATGTTCCAGAGACACATTGTCAGCAGTAGCGTCAACAATAGTCACAGAAGAAAGAAAGAATAAAGACATAAATAACGTAATCTCACCGTCTCTCCTTGCGTTGCCTCTGATAACTTTGACTGTGGTGACCTGAGTCTTCACTCCGGCCATAATCCCTAACAATAAAGCCATCCACATCTGGAGAATCAGCGGTCCACACATGCTGACAGCAAACTCCTACACGCTGTACAGGAATAAAACAACTCCTCACCTTCCAGTGACTTAAAACAAAGTAGAATTCACGTCAAATGCCCCGCGACAGAAACAAGTTTGTTTCAAAGCGAACTTTCCATGCGACTTTCGGGCTTTCATGGGCTTTCTCTCCTTCCCGGAGCTGAGAGACACTTGTTGGATCCTGTGCCTGACGCGCTCGATGTTCCGCGCTGTGCCAAAGTGGCCTAATGTCCCCCGTGCGTGTCTTCGTCAAAAAAGTTGAGCCACACACCGAGAGAGCGAGAACACCCAAACAGCTCCGTGCAGGTGGAGGATAATATAGCCGCGTTCACGGTCAGTCCTGAGACTGCAGGCGCCGGGATTCTTATCGCAGTGTAGCCAAAATCCTTTTCTCCAATCACTGACAAATACTCTGCATTGTTTACTAACTTCAGGCTGACGCGTCTGCGCTGTGGAAGTCAAACCGTGCCAACAGAGTGGTGCGCGCAGCGCGTGCTTGTAGTTGCTGCCTCTTTCGGACCTTTTCTGGCATAAAGACTTTGACAGGAGTCAGGACCAGTAGTCCTCATGAGGAACTGATTTCTTCAAATCTTAGCCCTAAACTGAAGTTTTGCTGCTGCCTCCTTCCTTGCTTTTTTTTTATATTTCCCAGATCATTTACTCTTCAAAATAACACAACACAGGCTACTTTTTGAGGAATTATGTAAATTCAGGATATAGATCAGACCATTTTAGACACGTTTAGTCCAAGTCTACAGAGATGTTTTCAAAAATACATGTCTAAATATCAGTGTTATGCAGAAATTGCTGTCCTGATCAATCTCACCTTAAGTCCCATTCATAGCTGAAGGTTATTTAATTCACTCACTCACTCACTGCGTTCCATCCCATTTTTCTAGGACACCTTATTCCAGGAATTTGAGTTTATTGGATGAACTCACCGACTTGAGATTTTTGCTGACTAAGCCCAGCAATTGGCTAATCACTAATGTAGCACCTTTAAAACATAGAACCACTTAGGGGATGATATAGGTTATTAATAGAGAGAGTGGAGCTTAATTAAAATTAGAAGCTATTCGAGGCTACCCTTCTGAGATTTTCAAAGGCATATGAACCTGCGAAAATAATTTATCCCAACACTAAGGGATTGCTGGCAGGCACAAATGAGTCCTATACCATGCATGATTAGATACACACACATACACAGGTTTGCGTAGCTATTCTTCTTAGGACACCGTGTTGACCCCCAGTCATTTAGACAGCATAAACAAAGCCTTATCTCTAACCTTAACTATAACCACTTGTTTCCTAACCCTAACCCTAACCTTAACCCAACCTTAATTCAAATTTTAGCTCTAAACGTAACCAGAAGTGAGGTTCTGCCTCATCAGGACTTGGCTTTGGTCTCCATGAGAACTACTGGTCCTGACAAGGTCGGTATTTATGCCAGAAAAGGTACACAGAAGAACACAGTGACAACAACCCATTTGTGAAAAAAATAAATAAATAATAATTCTTACTTTCACATGGCTACAATAACATATTAACATAAGGCTGAATGTACTAGGTTAGACAATCTGTTACTTTGTTAATATCACGTAACACTCTCAATATTCAGCTGACACATGCACAGTGTGTGCACTTTATTGATTATGGTGAGTAACGGACAAGTTAAACATGTGATGGAACAAAACCTTGATAGTTATACATAAACATACCCCTTTTGCTTTCTTCTGCCAGTCCAAGTGACAACCTGTCGTGATGTTTTGCAAACGTTCACAGACCTGGTTGCAGGTGATGACAGGTCCACTCATTTGTGTCATGAGTTTATTGTGTGTTTTTCTCCGAATGGGAACACATTTTTCTTTTACTGGTGTTATTATTCAAGTGAGAAGTAGATTCATTTTCAATAACAAAACTATTTTTGCATGGCTGGCAATCTATCTATCTATGATTCAATTAAGAACTACAATGTGACCTTGAGCTCCTCCTTTAATATACAAAAATTCATATAATTTAAGTAATGCATCCAGTGACTGAGGCTGTACAAACATGAAGAAAGGTGTCGAAAGGATTAAGAGGAGCCACTTTATCAACACTGTATCTCAAACAAGTAGAGCCACATGTTAGTGAAGGTTACTTGACATTCTCATAATTTTTGGCCCCAACTCTGTGTTTTCAGTGTGCGACAAGAACCTTGTCAGTAGCATAGACTCTGGTGCCTCATGAATCAGTGGAAATGGCCACACACCATTACAATATCAGCAAATGTGCAATAAAACTCAATATGGAAAGAAAAGGCCAATTTCATATTTGCTTCTGCCAAATGTTATAACCCACCGTACTGCTATCAAAACATCGTTGGGCCATGTTTTCTTCTCTGCTGTAATAATTCTAATTTCTGATATGCCCTCATTGTTAAATTTGTTCTTCATATTTTGTCAACCGTACTTTGCAGAAAATACCGGCTGATATCATGTATTTAGACATGCTCCACTGGTACTTTCCTCTTACCTTTTCTCTCCCTTCTTTTTGATAAATTTGCTTGACTATAAATTAAAGAATAACTACTGAAAACTAATACTAAGATTAATGGGAAGTGTCACACTTTAAATTTTTTGTTTTTTTTTCCCACAAATGACAGCAAGACTCAAATTTGAATGGATGATCTGGAAAGTATGATGAATATTACTACGCAGGTAAAAACTGGATAAAGTGTTGATGAAAAAAGATTCTGTCTCATTATAGACAAATGATTTTCCAAAACAAACACAGTCCCAATGCAGCTTCTTACATTAAGTGGAAATATCTCTTTTTAATGTAGCAATGAGTTGTACTTAAATTCTGGTGAAGTGTGTGTGATCCCACAGTGTTGGTGTTTTATTCTGGTATTTAACGCTCAGTCACTAAATAAAGTGTTTTATATTCTTGTAATGGCCGTAAAGGATTACATTTTACATTTTATGACTCTGCTGTGTGCTTGATAATAAGGAGCAAAGGCAATTAAGTCTTATCAGCTCGGTTGGGGAGCGATGTGGCGTTGTGTGTTTTGTTTGTTCATGTACATTGTGTGTATGTGTGTGTGTGTGTGAGGGAGAGCGTGTGAGCACAGCATGATCTGCTGTGATGTAGGTTGAGAGTGTATGTCTACTTCATTCAAATACAACATCACTGTAGCATTAAATGGTTGTGTTTTGGTACATCTATTATCTGTTGAGTTTGTGTTATCTGCTGTTGTTGTTCCTGTGTTTCTGCACATGCATTTGTGTATGTTTTTGATTCAAAAATTGAATACATGAGTCTCTACACAACATATGGTACACTGTAACAAAATTTCCCGTTAAATTACAGTAAACTACTGGCAGCTACAGTTGCCAGCTTTAAACTGTTATTCTACAGTGTACCTACTGTGATTTACAACAACAGTTTAGTACCGTAAAGATATTACAGTACTGTGCTGTATGTAAAATAAACATTACAGTATTATACTGTCAGCTCTTTGGTTGCAGTTATACTGTTATTTTACAGTTCCTACAGCATTCCCCATTAACAACTTATTACTGTAAAACTGTAGAATGTGTTCTTCACAGTGATATAAACTAATGATTTAAAATGTTTACATTTAAAAATAAAAATAATATTAATAATAATAAATTAAAATAGTTATCACAGAAATGGCTCAGACAAGAGATGGCCTTACAACATTAGGCATTTATTAAAGCTGAACATTTTCAGTATCTGCAAAATCCATAAAAACACCATTACTACTTGGTTGTCAGAATTTTTTCTTGAACTATGACAAGTGATGGCTAACATTACATTCATTAAACTTTGTATTTTATTTTATACAAATTATCAGCCAATTCAACTTCAATTAACCTTACTGCTAGTTTTGGTCATCCATCAAATTTTTTAGTAGAATGGCCACATGGGGATTCACCGTTGTTGCCAGCTTCCCTGTCTTCTTTGACACCATCTTCCCCTGGCTGGGCTTTCTTCCACTCTCAGGATTAATCCCAATGAGGCGCCTAAAATGTAATAATAGAGAAAATATATAAGATAAAGATCATTTGCATTTAATATGGACATATATATTTATGGCAATGAATGTAAGAGCGAAAGGCCGAAAACTTAGAAAAAGCTCTTGTGCATTCAGGGAAACCACACTTGAAAGATGCATTAGGCAGACAACTATTATGTGTGATAATGTGCCTGACATGTGCAAATGTATTTCTGCAGGTTTTACCACATATGTTGCAAGTTATCATGTTTTCACTACAAGCCTTCACAGCAAAACTATCTTTAGAAAAAGAAATCATTACATCAACAACTAGTCAACTAACTTTTAGCTACTGTATATTACATTAGTGCACATGTGAAGCTACTTTTTAGCTTTTTGCATAAACCTGGATAACAAGCGTCTCCCTATAAACTCCCATCAACCGTTTTACTTGAAAAAGTAAAACAACAAATGGTAAAACAGAACCTTGTAGCCCACCTTAATTAGATCTGACAACAAGCCAACTTGTGCTAATTTAAGTGCTAAGTATTGTGCTTCAACAGAAAGCTAAACTTGTGTCCACATAGTTGCTAAATGAGAGTATGCTAGCGTATGCTAGCATGTGGCACATACTTTTGACTCAATCTTTTTGGCAAAAAACTGTCAATAAAATGTTAATCCAACACAAAATCACATTAGCATTATGTTGTCTTTTGCAAGACTATATTTACCTTCTTAAGAAAGCCACGGGGACAGGATGGATGAGGGTGTGCTGCGCAGTTCAGGAGAGAATGGTGAGGAAAGCAGTAGGTGATGTCTCAAGTGCTTCATCCAGTTTGGTGCTTTCAGCAGTCCGGATGAAAACTAATTCTTCACCTTTTTGTTATTGTGTCCTCAATCTCAAATAAAAACACTGATGTGTAGGGCTAGTTTTAATTTCACTGAGTTTTTTTTATTTTGCTCAGATTAAACTGACCAAAGAGCAAGTCTGATTTAAAAAAAAAACGGAAAAAGAAAAAAATACTATATTATACTGTAAAATTACAGGTAGCTTGCTGTAAATATTTTGTTCCTCAAAGACATCAGAATTTACAGTATTCAACTGTATTAATGGAAAACGGTACACTACTGTGCAAAATATCCAGTATTTTTACAGTAATTTGTTACAGTGTATGCATGTGTTTTCTAATGAATTTGTGGATGCGTATGTTTGTTAGTTGTTGTAATGAGACATAAGATAAGAAAGGTGTGTCAGTGGAGTGGGATTTAAGAGGATTTAAAGCAACAAATAAATATAAATGATCAAAAAATCTTATGGAAAATAACATTGTTCTAAATTGTGAGTAAATTCATGACATGGGCAGACAGTGGAGATGTGGTTGAAACTGCTGAAGATTATTGTGTTTTTGCACCTCAACTATTTTGTCAGCTTTAGAGGTGGAACTGTAACTCATTTAACTGCAATCTCAAGTCTGAGAATCAAATGTATAAATGATTTACCAAATAAATAAAATCCCAGTGTGTCCTGTCCGGTTTTAATTAAATGCTAGATTATGGTTAAACATGCACAGGTTGCTGCTTTAACTGTGTCACACACGGGGTGATTTCTCTCTGAATACAGGATGCCATAATTTAGCCAATCTATAGTTAGTGAACCCAGACACACACACTTACCTAAACATGCATTCTTACACACTCCACTGACATGCACTCACCTCCTTACACAATGCTAGCACAGCCATCCTTTCAAGAACTGCATGCATCATTGTTCGTAATGTTACACACACACACGCACACTTGCATGTCCACACACAGATTATAAGCTCATTAGGAGATTCCCAGGGGGCAGCCAAGAAAAGCAGACTACTCTGGGAACCCTGAGGAATCTGCCACCTAAACAGATACAATTAAGGCATACTAATAAACAATAATCAAATAAAATCAAAAATACTAGATGATAATATGAAGCTGTAATACTGATCAACACTGGAATAACGAGACAGATAAAGTCACTCGCATATAATCGTATTTAGTGTGGGTTGTGAAGAAAAATCAGATACTGTAGAGAAAAAAAAAATACAAATTATCAGAAAGCAAATACTCAATTGGAAGCAGAGACCAAAAGATTAAAGCAATACTGTTCATATGTATAACACATTAGTATCAAAGAGTAACCCTCTGTCAAAGCTCTTTATTCAAAGAGGGACCGGGCTGCTGTGGTCAGCTTGAATTTGTGTCACTTAAGATCTGCAGCAGTAACAAGTATTCACATCAAAAACAACTGTCAGAGCAACCACAGAGGTGCCGCAGATAATAAGCCACTTTGCCACTGCTCATCTGTGCACACAGTATGTTTTAAAATAAAGTGGACACGGTGTGATTCTTCATGTGTTGACCTATAACCCATCACAACTTGTAGCACTCATTTAAGTGGTTGCCTTTTAGAAATAAAGTTTGCTACTGTGTCTCAGCTCCCAGGTTGGTGAGCAGACGCATGCTCGCACACAACGGTCATGTTTCCTTTTACCAAAACGAATCCCCTTCATCTGGTGTTAAGCCAAAGGATGAAAGAATGAAGAAGTGCAGAGGTGATGAGTCACAGATCACAAACGGTGTTGACATTTTCAGATAAGACCTCCCTACATTTTAAAAGAAAAAATAAAGTTTCAACTCCAGATAAAAATTTGAAAAACTTTATTCATCACCTTTCAAGAACATGGGCAATTTTCATAAGCCATGCTAGATGTGTGACTCATTTCTCGCCAAAAATAAAACCAAGGTTGCAAATTCTACACACGCTTGTAGCCCACACAGGCATGCATAATTACAAGTGTAAAGTCAAGCAATAGAGAGCAACACACACACACTTTTTATTGGTCTGTTGCATTGCTTGTCCTCAAAAGTATAATAAAGAGACAGAAGTTACAACATGTGGCATAAAATGTATCAAATGACACCTGACTGCACCATCTGCCTCCCAAGATCAAACCCGAAAATGTCTCGCTCTTCCCCTTTCTGTGTGGCCTCACGTTGAATCCACAATCTGCTTTTCATTCCCGCATGTAACTCCTCATCATTCTCCTCCTCCACATTTCTTTCCATCCTGCTTTCTTTCACCCTCCTCCATCTCATTTTCCAAACCTTCCAAAGAAGTCTCTTCCTCATCAATTAAATATGACTTTTATCACACCACACACAGCGATGTGTGCGTCTGTGCCAACACACACACACATACACAGGTTTGCAAAGCTATTATTCTTAGGACGCTGCCTTCACCCAACACTTAAGCTTAGGCCTAAACTTAATCAGTTCCTGTGTCAATAGGACCAGGTTTTGGTTTCTATGAGGACTACTGGTCTTGACAAGGTCATTGTCAGTGTTTATGTGAGGAAAGGTCCTAAAAAGGCAACAAATATTAGTGCACACACACACACATATCCATGGATAGCACCACACCACAGTTCTGGGAAACCAGCCCGGTTGGATCAAAAGTAGAAACTCTGTTATAACAACAAGTGTGTATGTGTATGTGTGTAAGTGATACCACCGGTTTCTCTGAAATTAGCTTTGTCTAAATTCTTGCTTTGATAACACCTTACAGTAAGAGTACATGATTTTGCACAACTTAAAACCAAAATACATAAAGATGCCTAAGTACTATCAGCGTCTCCAGGCAAAATATAAACCCACTTATTTGTAGTGGTATCTACAGGACAACAGGACAATAACGTGTGATTTGTAATGTGATTTCTTTAAATGCAATCTTTCCGTACAGTCAAAATGAAAATTCCATTAAATGTAATGAGGTTGCCTTCTTTCTGTTGTCAGAAATCTCACACACTGCTATCTCAAAAACTGCACAGATAAAGCCGAAGCCATCTCTCTCTCTGACTAGATACCACTGAGGGTAAGCAAGAAAAAAATGACCTGACCCTTCAATCATTACAAGAATGGAGGTGTCTGCATAACCTTGATTAACGTTCAGCACTTGAATGTCTCTTCATCGGAATAAATAAAAAAATTACAAAAGAAGGGACAAAGCTGTAGCAAGACAAGCCCTGCAGCCTCGATGGCTTTTAAGGACTGCCCACATGTGCCTTCTGTAATGATCAAGTGCTTTGTTCTGTGCAGGTAGATCAGGAATTAGAAAATGAGATTAAAACGCTGCATATAATCAGAATTAGAAAAAAAAAAAACATTAGAGATCCCTTCAGGGAAATAGCTCTTACAAGCACTTAACTCTCCATCCGTCCATCTACTGTATATAACGTGTGATTTATGGGTTGCTGTGGGAGGTGGAGCTAATCACAGCTGACAGGGCACAACCTGAACAGGTCCATAGTCCTTGATAGGATCATCACACTGAGAAAAAAAAAAGCAACTATTCACGCTTTCATTTGCATTAATGTGCAATTTCAAGCTTCCACTCAATTTGACTTTAATCTGCATGTCTTTGGACTATGGTAGGAATCCAGAGTGCCTGGAAGAGACCCACACAGACATGGGGAGAATTTGTAACTCCAAAAATTGTGTGAGGTAAAACCACAAAAGTAGAGCAGGTCAGAACTGCCAAAGAGGGGGAAACATATCTGCGCTGTTTCTCATTATTACATCATCGTTTTCTCATTGTAACGTATCTTGTTGTATCTCATTCTAACATGATTTGTTCCTCATAATAATAAGGTATTTTACTCTTTGAAGTTGGCTTAATTAGACTATAAACTATGGGGCATTCACGACAGAGAGGGATCTGCAAACAAATCTCATTACATGATCTGTACCTCGCCATAATGAGAAAACTACAGTATGTTGTAATAATGAGCAACATTATGTCCCAACTGTGGCATTTCTGCGCTTCTTTATGGAAGAACCACAACTGGAATTCTCAAAAATGGCACATCAGTACTTAAATTGGATTAAATAGTGTAGAACCAGTCCTGTGCAGGAAATGGCTCTGGCCAGAAAATACACATCTGCTGCATGGTTCCACAGATATTGAAGGACCAGGGCCACCATAGGAAAAAGAGCTGACTCCTGGTCCTGTTCACTTCACCATCCAAGAGAACACCATGGTGTTTGTACTCCTGCACAGCCATCTGCGCCTGCTCTCTGTACACTCAACAGTGAAACATTAAGAAGAGTAACAGTTCATGTCTGTTACCTGCAACACTAAATTTCTTGTTTCAGGGGAAATGGTTTATCACTGCTGGCAAGCAATGATGCATGACTTTAGCTGGAAAAGTCTAATCATGCTGCTTCATCATTGGGGTCCATCACAATGCAGCATCCTCCAAACTGATGCCATGGGGATATGCGGCTGCTAGATTACATTTTGAGTGTACTCATCTGGCTGTGGGCCACATGGTTGGTGTAGTGGTAGAAAAAGACCCAGACTTAACAAGGGCCTTTCTGCATGGAGTGTGTGTGTTTTCTCTGGGTTCTCCAGCTTCCTCCCACTGTTCAAAAACATGCAGACTTGGTTAACTGCACTCTCTAAATTGACCGTAGGTGTGAGTGTGAGAGTGAATGGTGGTTTGTCTCTGTGTGGCCCTGTGATGGATTGGCGCCCTGTCCAGCGTTTACCTTTTCACCCTATGTCAGCTGGGATTGGTACTAGCGGTCCTAAGACCTTCACGTTCACTGCATTAAATGTTACTAATTGTCCAAGCCTGACAATTAGTTGGTTCACTAAATGAATTAGACTTGAGCTGGAGCACTACAGTACTGGTTTGGAATATTTAAACTTAGTTTAACCTCACACTGTCCCTGACATTTACGTTTGTGACAGGTTGTTCACTGATGGACATTGAAGGACGGGTGCATGGCATTAAGAGAGATCCTATATAGATACTATTAAAATGCTGACTCAGCCTTCTCAACTATATTGCTTTTTTTTTGTTAACTCACAAAGAGCAGAGAGGGAGCAGACCCTCTTCCATGAAGCCTGCCGTGTTGCCCTAACGGGTTTATACAGTAGCCTGAAGGAAGCATACCAAACACTGGCTCCAGACAGGGCAATTTGTGTTTTTGTATGTTTTAGTATGCACCCCCACACAAGGGAGGGGCATACAAGGAGCGCTCAGCCTGTTGTAATCTGCAGCCTCACTACTGGATACCACTAAGTCCAACATGCAACATGCAGGTCCTTTACAACCAAACCTTTTCATTTTGTGGTTGACATATACACCTTGAGGCAAGTCTGCCATCTTTATATACACATTAGATATTTCAGTTGCTCAACAGTATATCCTACAGTTAAGACTGTGTTGCTGCCTCAGGGAAGAGACAAAATGCCAGATCTGTCAGACACATGCTGCGGACACACACACACACACACACACACACACACACACAAAGGGAGAAAGGTGTAAGAGAAATAATATATCTGCTGCTGACACAGCATTGTAATACACTGAGTTGAACAAAATGCTCCAAACCTATAGGCAAGCAAATGCAAATAGAAACAGAGAGACGGTATTTGCACAATTGTCTTTTGTGAATGTGAAATAAATTGTTCAGGTTCTTCATGGGTGAAATTGGTGTCCACTTTGAGGTCTCGATATTTCTTTTATTTTCCATGGTTTCAGGAAGATATAAGTTTTTTTGTGCACAATGAAGGGATATTCACATTGTCACTCTATGTCTATGTGGACATTCTGACCTCTGTGAGGACATTTTGACTGGTCCTCACAACTTGAGAAGGCTTTATGAGGGCTGGGTGTTAGAGTTACAATTAGGCTTAGGCTAGGATTGGGTTAGGGTTAAGCATTCAGTTGCAGTGGTTAAAGGTTAGGGCTGCTCAAATGAATACAGTGTCCTAAGAAGAGTAGCTGCATGTAAAAACGTGTGTGTGTGTGTGTGTGTGTGTGTGTGTGTGTGTGTGTGTGTGTGTGTGTGTGTGTGTGTGTGTGTGTGTGTGTGTGTGTGTGTGTGTGTGTGTGTGTGTGTGTGTGTGTGTGTGTGTGTGTGTGTGTGTGTGTGTGTGTGTGTGTGTGTGTGTGTGTGTGTGTGTGTGTGTGTGTGTGTGTGTGTGTGCGCAGTGTGTGGCGTGTATGCAGCGTGTTTGTGTGTGTCATTCCTGCAGAGGAAATGGACTTCAGAAATGTCAAGTAGCCTCTACTGGCCCATTAACTGCTGTGCTTCACTGGTGGTGATGCAGAGATATTTAGCATGTTACGTGACAGGATTACCACAAACACACAAGCACACACAGGTTTGCACATCTATTCTTCTTAGGACACTTGTCTTCCATTCATTTGGACAGCCTAAACAGTGTTATTCTTCCATTTAACAGATACTTAACTGTGTTATTCTTAACCCTAAATACAACCAGTTAATGCCGAACCCTAACCTTAACCTAACGGCAATTCAAATTTTAGGCCTAAACAGAACCAGTTCCTGAGAAATGTGGCTCTGCCTCATTAAGACCAGGTTTTGGTCTCCACAAGGACTACTGGTCCTGACAAGGTCAGTGTTTATGCCATAAAAGAGGTAACAAATGCAAATACACCAACACACAGAGCCATTGCTGGCTTTAGACAAGGACATGCATTCAGGCAAGGATTAAATCTCTTCTCCTCTCTCTTTCATCACCCTCTCTCATTCTCTACAAAGCGGTGCACAGTCTTGTTTATGGTAAATGTGTCTGGGTTGTCAGGATTATATTAATATGTGGTTCCCTGATGTGAAAAATGTCTAAAATCCAGCCCGACCTGAGGGACATTCTCTCATTTCAGTCTAATATTCTTGTGTTTTACCCTTGATAGAAATGTTCCTCTGACTGTCAGATTATTTCTTTTATTCTTAAACTATTTTAAATATGTTCCGTGGAGGGAATATACTGTGCTGCTACCATGAGAATGGGCTGTAATGAGATTTTTATGGTTTCAGTTCACATGTCAAGTCAGTAATAAGCAGTGTTCGGAACATTACTTTAAAAAAGTAATTAGTTATAGTTACTCACTACTTGTTCCAAAAAGTAACTGAGTTAGTAACTGAATTACTCAAAAGTAACTCGTTACCAGGGAAAGTAACTATTTGCGTCACTGTTAAAAAAAAGTTGCTATATGGCAAAGAATTTAGATTTTTTTTTGTGTAGTTTTCATAAGTCAGTTGAAATGAGTAGAACAGACAAATGTTTGTACATAACTTTCTATATTTACTGCACGTCGACAGACGGCAAGGTGTTTATCCTGCACTTCAAGTATTATCTTTGTAAGAGAAGTAAACAGTTACACCATATAAAGTGCATTTAACTCTAGCAAAAGTAAATTTGAGAAACAACAAAAAAGTGTGTTTAGCTCTGTAGTCTTATGCTTAATTAAATAAATCAAACTCTCAATAATCGGTGTTTTTGGCAACTAACTTTGTAGATGCGTGTGCCATTGTGAGATGCTTTATTAAATTAGAATTGCTTACAACGGAGTTTTTCCTCTGGGACATAATGTACAACTTTACATTGGAAACCTGACTCGCCATCTCTGCTGCTTCATCAATTCTCCGTTTCCAAACACTGGTAATAAGTGATGTTGAAGTTGGAGCAGAAAGTACAGAGTTGTGTAAACTGCTAAGTGAATAGCTCTCTGTATACAAACTAAACATATATTGAATTGCATGTCCTTTATTGTGTGGAGAACCTAAATTATAATGAGTGTACAGTGATTCCACAGATGGTGTTACAGTAATCAGCTGCATTATTTAAATCCGTTTTGCAGTAAGCCATGCAGTCTCTGTTAGCTGCAATATTTCTGCTGCATCATACATTGTTTATGTGGCTCCAAACTATTGCCCACAGTGTCATAAATAATTGTGTGATCACTTATTCAGTTTGTTGAGCCTCTTGGCATTAAAGACCATTAAAGGAATAATTAGCTCAAAATCAAAAATAAAGTATTTAATCTTGTCCAAAATGCAATGTTTTATATGTGATACTAAGAATTGTGAAGGATTCTTTTTTACTGGGAACTACAGTATACGAACGTATGTTGTGTGATGACATGGACCATGGACATAGTTACAAAAGGGTTCAAAACAAACTCCAGTGAGATTTCGATGCTGCAAGAAGCCTTTTGTCGGCAAAGACACGGCCCCAAATTGCATGCTGCCACTGTGTGCCAACACATAAAAGATACTAAGCATACTCACTATTCTGATACATCTAATCATCAATGGTGCATGACTGACTCCATATCTGAATTTATATGAGAGAGACAAACATAGAGCTCACTCGCCATGCTCACAGACTTTCTTCTCTCACATTTAGGCCACTGGACCCCAAACTGTCAGAAGACCTCAAACCAGCCCCTCTCCCATATGCAGTGAAGAGGTGGGTCACTCTTTGTTTCTAAATCAATACCTTGACATCATCAAACTTAGAATTGCAGGCGAATGCTGACCCTTTTTCTGGGATTCACCTTGACAAGATTATGTTTAAAATTCAGATTTTTTTCTTTTCATGTCTAGCTGCTCTCTGAGTGAACCTGTGTTATAAAAGCTTCTTTCAGTGACACACAGCACCCTTAATATTCACCATACCTTCATGAAAGTGCACACTGTGATAATGAAAGAAAACAGTACTATAGGCCTAAATAAATGAGCTTATCTTTCTGATTCAAAAATGGTCAGACACAGAGTGGAAAAAAAAACCAGAGGACCAACACAATGATATCACTTACTGAAACGCCTACTGTTTTGTAAAAGGCAGCAAACTTTTAAAAAAACATCCCAGAGCAAACACAGACAAATCAAACACTGATCATTTCAGCTTTCTTTTTTATCCTTATGCAAATGTTTGCTTTTTGATTATTGTGTTTGTTGCATGATAGTCATTATTATCAATATTCATAATTTAACTGACCACTGTACAATAAATGTCTTTTTTTCACTTGATATACTGCACATATTCCCAGGAGAGGAAATCCTCCAGGAATCGCACAGGTGTTGTCGCTCTGTGTGGCAACATCTGTGTAACCTGTGAAACTGTAGTACAAACCAAATACATGAATGTTTTACATGGAGATCAGTTTGTCTTACATTTCTAAAGTTAGCCAGACATACAGGCAACATTTCATTTAGAGCTAGTGCTTTGGAAAAGTTTATGTCTGTCATTACTGTGTTTTTATTAAATGGTATTATACATAACGATTATTCTTAAGTTTAAGATTGAGGTTTAGTCTGTGCAGAAATTCAAAAATACTCTAAACAGAATGTTGTCATATCCATAACCTTATTTTCTCTTTTGGCTTGCTGAGTAATGACAAAATATTAATATTGTTTTGGTGTTTCTCATCCCAGAGATAAAGAAATAGTTTGTGGCCTCATTTCAATTGTATGTTCCTATGCCAGTAGTTTATTTTCATGCCCATCATACTGCATCACATGAAATACTTCTTGATATGCTTTTGTGCTGGCAGTCACTTAGCTAAAAGTAATGTATCGCTTGCCTGTTCAAACTCTGGTATTAGGGTGTTACTGCTATTTTACTCACCATAGCCTCAGGCACTGAGAATAAAGGCTCCCACTTCCATTCACTTAGTCTGCATTACATTTTACACTACATTTTCTTATTCTTACATTCAAGGCTTCGGGGTAAAGGAATTTTTTTTTGTTGGACAAAAAAATCCTTCTGAAAGGAATGAGTAATTGTATCTGGTTGGTTTTCATTGTGCAGAGGAAAAATGAGAAGATGGATTTTTGTTAACGCCAGTCAAAAAGAAAGAGAGAGAGAGTGAGAGCAAGACTGTCAGGGTGAGGAGGAGGAGGAGGAGGAGGAGGGAGTGATACATATAAATGAACTGCAAACTCAAGAGTATGAGCATCAAGTATATCTACATTCAGCTGTAAGTACACTGCTGATTCAGCTGTGATGATCAAACACTCTTGTCATGCCTTGCATACACAGATTCTTTATCTCTTCTGTTCTGTCTTTAAACCTCTTGCTCATCTCTACCCCCATTTCTCTTTTCCCTCCCTTCTTCCCTTCCTCTCAAACCCTGCCTGTTTATGGATGCAAAGCCCAGTGAAGGACAAAAGTCTGCATCCTCTAGAATTGAGATTTACTGTATGAGCTGCTGCAGGGCAAAAGTTCTCTGCAGCAGCTCCAGTGGTCCTGTGTACATATTTCTGATTCAGTCAGAAATTCAAGTGCATCCATTTTGCGATGATCAGTCCTTGAACTGCTTAGGGTGTGAAAATATACATGACAGACAATAGAGTGGCTTTATATTTGTGGTGTATGACTTTGCTCATTGTTTTTCCTCTCCTCAGACATAAACTATTTATCATCATTGTTTATCATTATCATCATGTTTCTTTTCTAAATGATATAATGTATGATGATGTGTATTTTTTTTTTTTTGCTAAACAGGATTGCAAAATCTATCCATTTTGGGTCTGTTGGCTTTTTAATACTCTTATTCCTCTGCATCTGTATATTCAATACTAGATCAGCAGCCACATCTCTGTGAGATTTTATATCAGCCACATCCAGATTTCTACATGAGGAAGAGGAAGGTGGGGTTGGAGATCCTGGAAAAACAGTTAGAGCAGGCTACATTTAGAATTCAAAAGTCCAAGCACCTTTCTTACGTTACGTCTCCAGAGCACAGAAACGCACAATGAACACAGATTCACATTCACGTGCAATGCACAGCAGTAAATTTTGGTACTTTTCAGTGACGTAACATTTTGGGATACTTGTTCAACGTGATGTTGAAAAAATAGAAATACCCCAAAACATCACAAAGACAAAGTTAACCTACCTGTCCAGTAGTAACAGAGCCATCACTGTGCAGCCCTTTCTGGGCCCTCAGTTGTCGCCACCGTTCAAACGCAGCACCGATGTTCACTCTGGTCTTGAATCGTTCCGCATCATCCTTTTTCTTGGCAGTAGCTTTTCCCAACAACTGTCACCTTTTGTGCCATAACATCGCATTGCAATTGTCTCATTGGATTTAGCAGGCTAGCATAAGCTCTGGTTGTCTTCTGTGCATGCATGTGCGATTAGTGCAGTGGGGAGGGGGGCAGGTGGGAGTTAGATTGATGCATCACAATCCAATTCATTAGTTCAGGCCGTTCATTAGGATTGGATGGTGTTTTTCACGGGACTATCTGTTCCACAGCTGACTGACATTTTTCAATTAATTTGTTACAATCGGGCTGTGAAGAGGATTTTAAGCAATACGGTAAAAATTGCTCTACTATATAAATAACCTTCCACCCCACCTTTGATTCTCAGTAAATAATCTAATAATAGAAGTCCTATGTTGTATTGGTAAACAAACACAATACATGGCATATATGTCATTTAAATCTGACAAAACAAAGTCAGACATTAAAATAATAAATGATATGTTAGATCAGTTGAATGGAAGAATTCCTTTATCCTGGTGGATCGTGGATAAGAGAGTGAACAGGCAGTGCTGTTTGACCATAAACGTTTAGTCTTGTATAACCTTTGCAGAAAGTGTCTCCTTCTGACTTTTCCACATTCTCTTTGATCCTTATTCCTACAGCTTTTTTTTTTTTTTCTTTTCCCTACCCACTGCTTCTGTTCCTTCTTCCTTGTCCCCGTTCTGTCCACCTTTGGTTCCTCACCCTTTGTCCCCTCTTACTTTTTTTCTATGTGCTCTCTAACCTTCTACCTCTCATCATTATACCGTCCTGTCCCTCCCACTCCCATGCTTACAATTCATCATCAGTGCCTTTCATCCCTCATCCCTCTCTCCCTCTGTGCTCTGCCACGTCCTTCTTTCCTCTATCCTCTAATCATCCCTTTTCCCCGGCCAACACCTCCTTTGCTGGTCCATTTAGTCACAGGCTTTTAATTAGGAGAAAGCAGATTAAGAAGGCCACTCTCAACCCCACTAATGGTGGACATGCACACAAGAGCCACCGCTTATAATCACACAGTTACACATGACGTACACATGAGGGCAACGGTATTGATTCAAAAACTCATGTTCATGTTTGTATTGTTTTACATGTGTAATCACAAACGTGAACACAAGCTGATCAGTGTATTTGAAATGTCATTATATTGGTGTCAGATATTTATCATTAATATTCACATGCACACACAGTTGGTGTAGTGGTCCACACGCTTGCCTTTGCAGCAAGAAGACCAAGGTTTGAGTCCCAGTCAGAACGAGGGCCTTTCTGCATGGAGTTTGCATGTTCTCCCCGTATGTGCGTGGGTTTTCTCCAGGTTCTCCGGTTTCCTCCCACAGTCCAAAGATTTGGGCATATTTTGGGATTAAGCAAATTGGACACTGCCCCTATGTCAGCTGAGATTGGCACAGTGCCCTCCCGCGACCCTCAAGTGGAGGATAAAGTGGTAGAAAATGGATGGATGGACAGACATGTACACACACACACACACACACTTTGACAAACAGTGGCCCAGGCGTATTTACCATGTATTACCTACTTGCCAACTATTCTTATGGAAACATTGCTATCCACTGTAATGTCAAGTAATTAATAACTAAGCTGCTTTTCCTCCATTTTAGTGATGTGTTGAGGATGTTGTTGTTGTTGGAGGTGCTAGCGGCTGATGTGTGAATGTACAGTGTGGTCTGTGGATCATGTCAATGTGGTTTTCGTTGCTGTATCACATATACATTTAATGTCTTCTGAATGGCAGGTTTGATCCACCAGTTTTCCCTGACTCATCTTTTGGGTCATTGAGATTCTTTTGAGGATTTATAATCTAGTTTAATCTGTATCATAACTTCTGGCAAGCATTCAACTAACAATTAACAGTTTTCACTGTTACAGCATCATTATCAAGTACGTGATTTATGTAATCCTACTTGATTAGGTAAAGAGCCACATGTGAAAAGAGAATTATGACTCATAGAAAGCAGTACTTAAATTGGTGTGTGGGAGGAACAAGACTGTTCCCAGCTGTCATAACCGACACATTTAAATTACACTAATACCTAATACATTTGTTACGTGTGGATAGAATGTGCCGTGACTCACGAGGTGTATAGCTTGACATTCACACTTCAGTTTTTCAGTTTGAAAAAAATAGAGTAATATACCATCTTTCAGACCTGCGGAGGTTCAGTGTAATATATAGGGGAAAATACAGTAATAAAAATGCATTATACAATATATAAATCCACACCCACTGCATTTAATTCAACTACAGCAGAAGGAGATCATCACATCTGACAAGAGAGTTCGCTCTCTATCAAATCTCGTTTGGTTACAGTTTCTGCAGATGATAGATAAAACCTCATTTAGATTAAATACTCCAGCTGACAGAATCATAGCTCTCTAGGGGGACATTTTCTGGCATAGACACTGACCTTGTCGGGACCATTAGTCCTCATGGAGACCTGCCCCTTATGAGGCAGAACCTCCTTTCTGAGGAGCTGGTTAAGTTTAGGGATAAGATTTGAAGTGTGGTTAGGTCAAGCTGAGGGTTAGGCATTATGTGAGAGAGAGACAGAGAGAGTGTTAGTGTGTGAGCCTTAACATCCTAACTTGATTATCAAACAATTGTCATTGCCCAACTTTCCAGCACGGTGTGTGTCTTATTGTTGTCATGAGCCAAATTAGAATGCCTAAAGCATAGGAAGTCCTTCCTCTCTGTACACTGTATATGTATTCAGTGCACACATACACCCACCCACATTTCTGCACATTATTTGTGGGTGTAATTCCTTGTAATGGTGGTGTGAATAAACATGAATTTGTCCTTTCCTGTTTCCTGCCCAGCAGGCAGCTTCTTTGGTACGCAACGTCAACAGCTGTTCTTTCTGCTGCAGAACAACATAGCCTGACGTGATCGTGACATGCACTTCTGGGGGAAGTTTTGTGCTTGAATATAATAACTTGTTTTCTAAATGTAGAAAATGTGAAGTTAGACTGGGCTGCTGGCCAGTAGAACACGTGAAGTCTTAATGTTTTTTAAGCTTGCGCCCCTTCTCCTTATCCTGACTAACCAGTTGTCTCTACCACTTACTTTTCACTTAAGTTTACTTGAGTTGCACTTTCTAATTTCAATCAACCTTTCCTTCTGTTCCGTGAAAACACCCACACACTTCATCCTAATGATACATCTGTGCTGCTGTTTATCATTACGGCGACTGAGTCACACTGAGTGGTTGGCATTTCAAAAATACAGAAGTAACATCAGTTTAGCTGGTTGCGTGTTATGTGACGACCTTGTGGTGTCAGCAATGCCACAAGCTAGCCGTCTCTCTCTTACTGATTTATACTTAATTGCTGTCAAACTAAACCTCAAAAGAAAACATGGTTTCTTGATTCCCTGACACATAAGTAAAAATTGTGAATCGAGTAATGCATCAAGTTGACATCAAGTATTTATGGACTTTAAGTGGATTACTATTGTTATACAGATTTGTTAGATAGTAAAAAAGCTTCCACTATACACACATGAGTATCCGTGTGGGAAACCCTATTTTATTATTTTGATAATGACAGCAAAGTACTGACCACCATTGACCAGGTTTTTGGTGGTCAAAAATGCAATCACACCTGACCGTGCACCTGACAGTTAAGAACAGCTCAAATGCATTTAATGATGCGAGTGCAGCACAGAAAAAAAAGACAGTGTTGTGTTGTTGTGGTACTAGCAAAGACACCAAAAAGAGATATAAAGAAGAAGATGAGTCCATTCACCCCTATTTCTCTATCAGCCATGACTTTGCCATCATCTATCATTTATCTTCAGCCTTACTCAGCCAGTACCTCTTTAAACAAACACATAGTCCAATATTTAAATGTTCCCACTGTCAAGTTTCAACCTTGACTTCTGTCGTGCATTTAACTGTTGTAACTAGTTCATGAATGTTCAAACACACCAATATTAACAGAAACACTGCTGCACTTTTTCACACACACACACCCACACACGGTACTCACTCTTTATCGCTTTATCATGTAGAGCAGAGAGAGAATGTGACGTCGTCTGTCTGGGAATGTCAATCTCATTGCCTTCCATTCCTCAGGAAGGTCAGCTTTTTTTAAAAAAAAATAGCTTTATCAGAGTTGCAGACATTAGTGATCACACATTCTCATACAGTTTAAGAAATGTAAAGAGTTTTGGAGGAGCGTCACTCACAGTTTATCTTTGCTGAACTTTGCTTTGTGAAAACCTCCACAGGGATATGTTTGAACTTATTATTCAGCCCCAGTGGACCACAATAAGCTAAACTTAATCACCTCTCCTTTGTGCAATGAGAATGAAACATACATATACTTTTCATATTGTTTTTTTATGTAAATAGATAGATAGATAGATACAGTATTTACAGTATTTAATGCAATGTTCTCAGTGCAACACAAGAATACGTCTCTCTGGCTTTAAACATGTTTCTATCACCACGCTGGATTAAACTGCTGTTCTTCAATCCTTATATTTATTTAAAATATGTATTTTCTATATTCTTTTAAACTGATTTATGTTTTTACTCTGCTTTAATTCATCAGTTAGTTCCATATTTTAACCCCCCGAGACGGAAACACACCTAAGTTGTCCTGGCAAACTGCATTCCCTCTTACAATTATTCCCCCCCGTCTCTCCGCAAACAATCTACGTGCACATTAAGCATTTTTTATATCTAAGTAAAGCTTAATACTGTGTATGTGTGTATAGGTTTTGGCAAATACTGTTTTTTTTTTGTTTTTTTTATGAGATTCATGTAATCCCTTACAATAAACCACTGATCCCACTTGACATTTCTTTTCACTTAGACAAACAGCCTGTGATATCCTACATAAACTCAAAATGCATCCTCAGCGAGATGCTACAGCCGTATTGTGTGCAGTATGTGCTATGTACTTGAATGTTAACAGTTCAAGAGGTTGAAGCAGAGGTGAATGGTATGGGCTGACAAAATAATTAAATTATCATAGGCCAATGATGGTTATAAAAATAAAACATTACATTGATAATGCCACTGTAAATTACGTTGTAAAATCAGATTATGCTTTTATTGTTTGTAAAATTACACAAAACTACATTTAATTGCTTCAATGACCTGTCAATGCTTTCAGTGTATCTTCCATTCATTAGCATTTGAATCCATGCTGTGATTCTGACCAGTTGCACAGTTTAATCCGCTTTAATGTTACATTGACTGCACAGATTAGAATATAGCTGACCATTTTAGTTCATACACTAATTTGATTATGTGTTTGTTTACTCAACATTAAAAATATCTGGTATATATAAATATATATAAATGTCCATGTATTTAAACATTTCTTTTGTAACCATGCACACCCTAAATGTGTGTTAATAACAAGGGGAAGAAAACCTTTGCTTGTGAGAGTGTGTGGGTTAATTAGTGTTTACAGTGTTACTACCCAGCCAGTAAAACTGGAGCAGCAGTAAAATGACCTAATTGCCCTCACAGTCCCTTGAGATGGTGGGACAGAATGTAAAGGGGGGGGGGCAGTGAGGTCATAGAAGCAGGGCAGTGAGGTCATAGAGTGACCGAGAGTGACAGTGAATCATTCTGAATATTTTTTTTACAAATAATTCATTAAAAAAAAGCAGGAAGTAAAAGATGAGAAGAGACAAGTAAAACATTTTTTGTCCAAATAACTTTTTAAACTCTATTTTATAATGCATATGTTGGAAATGGATGGCCTCCACAATCCCTGTACTTAAAGGACTGTAGTGTTATAGGTGCAATGAAGAAGAACAAGAAGAACAACAAAGGGCATGTTAGGAGTTAGGTATTTTAGCTCACACTTAAAAAAACACTTATCTCGATGGATTAAGAAAATGGAAACTATAATATGTAGAGTGTAAGAGTATGAGCTTAGCGCTACATATATTTGTTAAAGGAAACGTTTAAACAACCTATGAACTATTGATATTCCTCATTGAATTAGCTTTTTTTTTCCAGAAATGCCCCTGAAAAATGGAGATATTATCCCTCCACGTGTTTTCTTACTATGTCACAACAGTTTCATAAAAAGAAAAACGTGAAACAAAACAAAACAGAACAGTTTGGTCTATATGTGTCACAGAATATTATTAATAGTGCGAGCACAGGCGCTTTGTGTGTGTGTGTGCGTGCGTGTGTGCGTGTGTGTGTGTGTGTGTGTGTGTGAGTGCATCTGAATAACAATGTGTTATGTCATAGAAACAACATCATACTGTTTGTGTGTGTGTCTGGTTACACAATGCAGGCCCTAAACGTTGTGTCCATTCGTGTGTGTATATACAGTACATTGCTGTGCAAATCATCTGTGTGTCTGTGCACGTGTGTGTGTGTCAGTGGATGTACCCAGGAATCACAGAGGTTCCCCCTGTCATGCATTCTGAAATTTGCCCTGCAGCTGTTTCACTGAACAGCTGCTCTCTCCTCAAAGGCTGTCTCACATCTTCTGCCCCCATTCCTCCCAAGACCATTCCCTATGTTCCTGTCTCTTTCTCTTTTCTCTCTTCATATCTCATTTAGTGTCACCCTGTGGTACGTGCTCATGTACTCCCATCTTTTCCATAAAGGAATCTACATGGACTTGCACCATGGCTACACCTCTCAGACCTCATTACACCATACAGACCTTCACATACTCTACATTCTTCAGACTCTGGTTACTCATCTATTCCCACAGAGATATCAGCCAGCATTGAACCATTTCCCTCTCTTCTCTTCTGTGTCCATATAGTGTATACTATGAACCAACTCCTTTCTTAGAAGGAGAAACTTAGAAACCTTCAAGTCCAGACCAGAGTAAAACCCAAAGGGGCTAAAAGTATGTGACTAAAGCACAGTGCAAACGCAAGTAACAAATCTGATGCTCTTTTACACAACTTGAATGAATAAAAACGGAACTGAACTGACCATAATTGATCTTGAATTAGTCAAAGGCATTTCAAACAAGTCCATTTGCCTTCATCTACACTGCAAACCTTCACGCACTGATCTTCAAGTGGAATTTCTGAATTTTTAAACCTGGCCTACATTTATAAATGTAGCGTAAGTGAATAATACTTTCAAACACTTTTTCAAACCGGTCAAATATATCGTTTCGGCCAGCAGCTGCGGATCATTGGCAATAGCTGCGGTGTATGTTTTTACCTGCAGCAACTGTCAAGTCACGTGGGAATTCACAGCCATACTTGAGCAAGAGCAATTTCAGGCATTTATTGGAGACACAACATAAAATGTTGCAGTTGCCCCATAGGATTACACCGTAGCCATTGCTGATGTGTGTTGTGGCTACTCACTGAACTTGTCTACTGGACCAATTCTAAACGTTCTGTCAGTACTATTGAGTTACACACCATCAGATCTTTTGGGAGGCTTTTTAACTTTATTAGACAGGACAGAAATATGGAGAGGGGGAAGACACACAGCAAATGACCGCAGGTGAAATTAAACTGGGGTCACTTCAGGGGTCCTTTGGCCCATGGGGCATCATCTCTAACAGCTGAGCAATGGCATTTATCTATATTGCAGTACTTGAGACTTCCATAGTGTCACAAAAATAAGGGGCGTAAGAAAATCTCAAGACATTAACTCTTTAACACCTAAGCCTCAAAATGTCTGTCTGGACATTTGCTTATTTGAACCATAAAAGGGGCAGAAAATGACCTGTATTTTTTTTTTTTCTTCCAGAATAACTTTCAATATCAGGCAGTTATTACAATTTACTACAGGTTAAAATAGTGCATTAACAATTCATGAAGAAAAACAAGAAGTTTTATTTTGAAAAACGCTGTTGCTGTACATGAACACCAGATTTTGTGTGTTGAATTTAAAATTTGAACAGTACAAAACATATTTAAAATAACATTTGTTTGAGTCTTTGTCTCAATGTCCAAAACCCTGATTCTCCGGCTTCCTGCCACAGCGCAAATAAAATTGCCGTAATAACCACATGTTGGCTTTGACTTGCAACTTCTCAGCAACAGAAACCGCTGCATAATTACAATTAATGCAAAGTTCACTAGCGCAAACGTGTCGTCTGCGATCCGCTCGGTGTTAAAGGGTTACAATATCACAAAATTAACAATTAAGTTGGCATTGTGCTTTTGGCCAATTGACCCTCACTAGAAATATGTATATTGTTTATGCAGATGACATTGTTATTTGAACTACGAGAGTTTTTCTTAAAGTCAATTATTTGATGGGAGAAAAAGCACAATATATCGCCTTGATTATAGTATCCCAATACACTGCAGCATATCGCATAGTCACCCCAGTATCAGGACATGTATCATTTCACCAGATTCCTGTCAATACGCAGGCCTGCGTGCTACTAACAACACCACACTGTTATATACTGCATTTCTCTTTACACCTGTCTTTAATGATGCAAATGTGTCCAAATCTAAATTTGCTGCTTGCTGTAAAGCAAAAGTGATTGCCTTAACAAAAGGATGTGGGTTCTCGATGGGGCTGCTGTGTGTAATTTCATTTTTCGTGGATAATGAGAACACCCATTGGTGGTGTTCTCAGTGCGCGATGCATCCTTGAAAAGTTATTTGTGCGAGTTTTAAATGAATACATTTTAAAATTAACCCTTCTTTGATTCGGTCTCTCTGTAGTTCTTTATCTTCATTATACCTCTCTTCCTTACCTTGTCTTTTTACTCGCCCAGTCCCCACCTCCCGAGCTTCTCCCCCTCACTTTTCAATTAGAGATGAAACGGAAGTGAACCATGACAATGAGGCATTTTTCTCTTTCTGCTGGCCAAACATGGGCAGGCTATTGAATAGTGAATGAGGGCAGAGACTGGTGGCTGCTATATGATGAAACAGACATGCTCCTCTCTCCTGTGTGTGACAAGACAGAAACAACCTATTGCTCATTCTCTGCTCTTCCCTCCATGTGTCATTATATCTAACACCACTTTCTGTCTCTCACCATTGGCTTCACCCTCTTAAATCTCCATCGCCTGTCTCTGCCTCTGATCTCACACAAACAATTTTTTTCTTCTATATGAATATATCCCCCCACCCTCTGCCAATGATGGCCCTTTAGATTTTTAATGAGCCTATATTTAGCCCTGCTGGATAGGAGGAATGTTTCTGAAGCATTTTACCCTGAACAGCATTTCTCCTGTCACCTTGGACATTTTCTCCCATCTGCCGCATCCAGTTTATACTCAAGAGTCTCATCTTTACCACGTATCACTCCTTGTATTCATCTTTCCTCCCTTCTAAGAGATACTTACATAGATGCATTAGTAGAGGGGACTGATGGCCAGATATGTCTGTCTCCAAATAATAACCAGTTTTTTCCATTAGGCACCATCTCTTCCTGCTCTCATTTTCCTATTTTTCTTTTTTTGTTTCATGTCCCTCTCCCTCTGTGTATGTGTGTGTGTGTGTGATATCTGCCTGCATTAAGCACCAACATCCACATTTTATATGTCCAGCAGAGTTTTTACCATCCCTAAAAAAAAAAAAAGAAAAAAAAGGGTAGCAAAGTGCATAGTGGTGAGTATGCAGCAATTCTTCTTCAGCAAATTTGAGAGAGCATCTCCTCAGCTGAAGTTTCTTCCAGCACTTTCTGAACCTACCAGAGAATATGCCATGCATTTTTATTTCTGCCAGTTTTTCAGTGGACCACATCAGAGAGAGAGGCCAGTCTTAGAATAACAAAATCCATTGGCATTATGACTGAGTGATGACATTACACCATGAATTGTCTGGCCAAGTGTTTCTCCGTTAGCCATTGTTCTTTCTTAATGATTTGCAGTGAACAGTTTCCTTTTCATCAGGGGAGAATTCGCCTACATTTTTGCACATTTGTCTTCATATTTACATGCATTTACATGGCAGCCCGGGGCCAGGAGAAAAGGAATTGGGCTTGTAACTGGAAGGTTGCCAGTTCAAATGGCCAAAGACTGGGGTGCTCCTGAGCAAGGCACCAAATCCCAGGCATTGCTCCCTGGATGCTCCTTATCACCACTGGTGTGTAATAAGGATGGGTTAAATGCAGAGGTCAAATTCACTATCACTGATTGATGATTCATTTCAGGCCTCTCTTATTTAATCTTGTGATATTTTTCAAATTAAGTTTTGGCTGTATAAAAAAAAGCATGTTAGCCTTGGAGAGCAGAAGCTTTTGAAATAAATGCAGGTTAACATCTAGTCTTAAGGGGCCGTTTCACCATTTCATATTTGTTCTGACGATAAGACACGGAAAAAAATATGTAAATAACTACAGCTATGCTGGGAATTCAGATGTATTAAAAGACTGTACCTGTGAGCACAGAGGAGCAGAGAGGCAAACAGATAAATGGCTGGAGCAACACAGTGACATCATGAATATGCTAATATTGTGACATCTGTTGATCTGTTTTCAAGCAGGATTTCACTGCTCTCCCTTGAACATGTTTTATTACAGCGGTTCCACAACTGTTTACAATAATTGTAAGGCAAAATCATTTTAAAGGCCATACATGTTATAAGATAATGTGGTAAGAATTTAAACCGTGTACTGCTCTGCCACAACATGCCAAAATTTGGTGTGTTTTTCTTACTTGGCACGTTCTGTTTGCAGCAAATATTCAAATTATAATTATGCTCTCAAAATGCCAGGAACCAAAGGTCAGTATGCCTCAGAAACAATCCTTGAAAACCTCCAGATATTTCGACCGAAGCTTGCACTGACCAATGACGCAGAGTCACAAACCTATCATGCGAAAGGTTGCCACTTAAGTTGGGGAGGTTCCTCTGGCACATGCACAGATGAAGTAGCGCTGGGTGGAACCTGAAGTAAAACACAATAGCAGGAAAGACACACACACACACACACTAATAAAAACCATTAAAAACAGATTTTCTCACTTGTTAAAAGAGTTATCTAGCACTGTAAGAATCACTGCTGTGCTGTTAAATTAGAGGTCAATTTTAAGGGAAAGTTTATTTTATCACCTTCACTGTTTTTACAACTGGAACATTTCTGTTTCATGTCTGACTATGTCAGTTCCTTTACTTCTATCACCTGACTTTTCACCTCTGCCTTCTTCACCTCCCTCTATTCTTGACATCAGGAAGGCTGACCTGCAAGAGGCTGTCTGTCTGACTGTCTGTTACTGAATGTTTGTGATTCTTGTTTATTTACTTACTCATACAGGCTTACACTGTACATTACAATCATGATTTCTTTTATGCGACTAACAGATTTGCCTCCTATTCAACACCCTGATAATCCCTCCTTTATAATTTAAATACATCAAAAGAGAATTTATTATGCAACCTATTCCTACTTTTGTCCTTTCTTTCAGCTTCACGTGATGCAGCAAATATCAACGTGTTGCTTTGTTAAGAGTTTACGATCCATAGAGGTGGCCAAGGGAAATTTTGGCTGCAGTAGCATTACTAAGAACATACTGAAGCACACTAACTCAGGCAGATTCCTCTAATGATACAGCATCATGCTGCGATGTAATTGTTTAGTGTGTGTATATGCACACAGGTCTTCATGCGAGTGTTAATGTCTGTGTATGTGTGATGGAGCATGCTCACAGGTGATCAGGAAACAACAACGTGCACAGGCAACAAATGCATTCAGATGAATAGATGCCTGTGCACATGCACACTAAAAGTCAAATCAAAGCGTACAAATTTACAACTTCTTTTCAACAGGAACCTTTTATAGTTTTCCCTTTTAATACTGTGAAGTGCAAGATTTCTATTTTTTATTTCATCAAAGTGTAAGCGCTTCAATATGCAAGGGGAAGTTCAAGGTCTAAAAAAATAAATAAGACATGTGTAAATATTTCAAGACCTTGAAATTGCTGTTTTACCAAAGTTCTAATGTGACCAAGCACAGCTCAGCATTTTTAATGGAATTAGGTTCTTTTTATTAAAATAACTGATTATTGAGAAACATGTCTAGTAAGTAATGTCTTGCTGAACATGAAAAACTGAAAAATAAACCGTATCTCTTCACTAATCCTAATATTTATTGTCTTTTATCATCAGAAATGTGGGTGGAAGATTTCTTCCTCTGACGATTTATCAAAAAAAAAAAAAAAGGCTATAAAGGACTCACTAAATCACTTAGCCGGACTGATGAGATGAATGAAAGTGAAAAATCAATCAATAAAATCTTTTCTATGTCCATCATTAACTGTCAGGAGAGGCGTGGACATCCTTAGACTCGACCGCAAATATCAACGCACCACTGAATCTGCCATTCTGTGACCTTGATTTGAATGATAATGTCTTCATTTTCCGTGGTCAAACGTTCTCCAGCAGTGCTCTGATCTCATGAAGATAGACTGACTGCACTGACAGGTGCAACAAGAACCGTGCTGCGAGCAGCAGAGAGACAGATGTGCCGGGATAGTGAAGAATGAAGTTGAGTTGGGGGGTGGCTGTGCTGAATTTACCTGCTGACTGTAAGAGAGGGAGAATACTGATGAGGCTGAAACTGAGAAATAGTGTGTGAGAGGGAGGAGAAGGAGAGATACAGGGAGCCAGGATGACTAGAAGGCAGGGGGAGGTAATGGCGCTGGTGAAAAGGAGATAAATGGTATGAGAAAGTTAATAACAAGCATTGCGGTTTCTCAGCTCTGAGTGGAGGAAAAAAAATGGAAGAGGGCAGAAATAAGGAGAGGAGTAGAGGGAAAATGGCTTTTTTTCTGAGTGACCTTCCTTAAAAACGGGGGTCATGTTTTTGTCAGCAGCTTATCACGACATTTTAGTGATAAATGATCCATCGTATGAGGCATCTTTCCAAACGACATGTTTACATTCAATGGGCAAAGCCCTCCAGTGGCCATAGTTGTGTCGATGGGTGAAGCGGGAGAGGCTCTTCAGAGGGTTGATTTCATCGAGCTATCGGTCGGTGAAGAATAGATTGAGTAAGATGCTGCGTGTCTCTTTTACTGTTTTAATCCTGCTTATGACATCCTTTTAACTTCAGGCACGTTATTCATGACAACAAATTCATTTGACAATCACAGTTAGGATCCCGTGACCCTCATGTGGAGGATAAAGAGGTAGAAGATGGATGGACACAGTTAAGTTGCATTGCAGGGAAGGGACAAATAAACTACAATAATTGATGCACTTCTGTCGGAGGACTTAGAGACAAATGAACTGCACTGGCAAGCACGACTTGAAAATTACCTTGGTGTTACTTGGTGTTACTTCTCTCAACTTCTTTGTCACGAGTTTAAATATTTTCTTTCGAACTCGTGAAGTGAACAAAGCAAGTTTTGAAACACGTGCCGGGTCATTTGCACCCTTTCGTGTCTTTGCATCCACTTTATATGCAATGTTGTTTTTGTTTGCTTGTGTTGTTGCCAAGGACGAAGATAAACTAATTGCTGCAGTTGTGTACATTTTCCCATACAGCGGAATAGCGGAATGCAATAATAAAACCAGCAAATATTGTCCTGTATGGGAAAGACATTGTTGTTTTCCTCGGTGGAAAAACTTTACAGCTGACCACATTGATCAGTAAGAGAGTAACGATCCTTCAAGGACCACATGGCTGGTGCTTATCTCTGGTTTGTGTAGCATGCCAGAGTATCTCCCCCTACACCTCAGAGACCGTAGGTATGCCCACCGACCTCCCTCTCCACTGACCACTTGGCCGTCTGGGTGGTTTTGATCGATCACAAAAAAGAACAATTGTTTTATTCCGAGTGTTTGAGGAGTAAGAGAAGAAAAAAAGGGAGTGAAGTGAGAGAAAGTGCATGATGATAGGGGTCAAGAGTATGGTAGTGAACACAGGAGAAAAGAGGAGAAAGATCTTTGACAGCAGGAGTGAGGAGTGTGTGAGAAATGAAAAGATGGGAGCACAAGAGCATGAGAAGATAGTTGCAGGCACATTAAATCACAGAATGTGATGCATACAACATGTGATGGCACATACTCTGTGTTAGCTCTCTGTCAAACTCCTCTGAGTGGGAGAGAGAAGAAAGGTGGGTAAGTAGAGAGGGAGATGGTGGCACAGAGGGAGGCAATTAGTGAGAGCAAGAAGAGAAATATGAGAGTGAAATATCGAAAGTGACACTGTGACTAGAGAAGACAGACTGAAAATAATGGGAAGAGATTTTTGGATCAAATGGATCAAACAGTATGGAAGACACAAAAAAGGAAATAAAAAAAATCCACGGCAGAGAATGGGCAAACAAATGTGAAAATATTCACTGCAGTTTAACAAAAGCACAAAAGAGCACAACATAAGTCAACAAAACATTGCATTGTGAAATCCACAGGTCTATGTGACAAAATGTATTAAAACTGTTAGCTTCAGGCTGAAAAACAGCTTGGTTATGTAAGGTTAAAATAAGTATTTTTTAATTTAAGGAACACTTGTGTGTGTGTTTCTTGAACCAGTGATCATTTTTTATTACTGATGGGTTGCTAGATCAATGTAATGTCTTGCCTTAGATTATTTTCCTCCCCATGCCAATTGCTTATTTATTGTATGCTATTGATGCACATTAGGTTCCCCCTAATAAACCGGAAGCACAGTGTAAAGTCTTCAGTTGCAATGCTGCAGCTTTGTGAGTTGTACATTTTCATATATGGGCTCATTTTTGCCTCAGGTCTCTAGTGTGTATGTGTTGCTGGATAGAGCTGAATGTGAATGTGTGTGTGTGTGTGCAAAATGTGCATCTTCCTCACCGTTATATAGCCATCACGCTGCAGTCCTTGAGCCCCTCAGGGTTTAGATTTTAGAGAGAGGGGGAGAGAATAATGGAGTGACATAAAAGGTTTCAAAAGAGCTGATGCATTAGAAAAGAATGAAGGAATGGAAAGGATGGATATAGGGCCCTATATAAACGATCTAAAGCACATGGTCTAAAGTGTGTGGTACAAGTGCAGTTGGCCATGTCCAACACCAATTAGGCTAGATACTCAGCACGTAATCTCAGTGCAAAGTGAGGTGCAAGGTGTTGTATTTATGATCTGATTTATTTGTAGGTGTGTTTTGGGCACAACATTGGTTAAATAAAGAGTTTTGCTTGTCATTCCCTTTATAAGCCACATGCACCTGTATTTAGCATCCTGCTATTGAAACAGCCAATGCTGGAAATGCTGCAGTAGTAGTAGCGATTTTTTTGTTGAGGAGACAGAGCTTTTTAGTTAGCAAGGGGAATTCACTTGAGAAGATCATCAACGGTTGCAGCAAGAACCCTTCACTGAGGGATAGGGACGTGGTCCTTGTCCAGTGGACTCTCTGCCTCCGCCGTCTACCAATCCAGATCAACAACTCCATTAAACTAAATAAGAATCTAGATGGGCACATGAACCTGTATTTAACTTATGAGGAAAGGGAGGAGGAGGAGGGGTGCTGAAGCAAGTCCCCACGTGTATAACAAGCAGAGTGTACTTTATGTGCATTGTGGACTACATCCAATGTGCTGATTTAATTAGCATGAAAATACCGCACCATTTAGACAAGGGTTTTGTTGGTCAATGGTGCAGTGGTTTTCTGCTGCCTCAAGATAGCGATGCTTCAACAGTGCACCCCCACCACACCTAATTTAAAGAGCAACACACCCACGGGTGTACTGATAAGCACAAGTGCATTTACTGCCTACAAGATATGGAAATAACAACCGGCTGGAAACCAGCAAAGACATGTTGTGCTGTGCTGCGCTGTGCGCAACTTTACACCAGGTGTGAGTTACTGTAGAGCCCGAGACGAGAAGAAAGAGGGACTGACATTTTGTTTCTTAATTTAAAATAAATAAAAGCAACCATTTTGGAAGCAAATAACAAAAAAATTCATCCCACAAACAGATGAGCAAAAAAAAAGTGTGGTGAGATGTGGTGAGGAGACATATGCCAAAATGTGAAAATCACACTTTTGGTGAGAAGAGAACACTGACAAACAGAGGATGCGACAAGAGGTGGCAAATAAAGGTGGCAAGAAGACTCAAGAAGACAATATAAATGACAATAAGAGTCAATAAAATAAAAAAATAAGATAGATGAAAAGTAATTTATGGCTCCATTTCGATATTGATGCCAGCACAAGTCAGAGGTGTATTAAAATGAATAAAGGCCAGTGACACACAGTGAGCAGATGACTAACATTTGCATTGCATTTATTGTTGTGTTTTCTCATGTTATAGATTTCAAATGAATTATTCTGAAATCAACAGATTTATTTATCTCTCAGTTTTATTCATGCTTTCCTTAACATCAATAAATATTGCAGAACCAAGAAGGGTTGCAGCATTTTGTCTGTGCTCCTTATGATTAAAAAGTTAATTGAACGAAGTCTACAGCTAATATTAAACATTAAAAGTAAAGGCATGGGCTTGCATTTAACAGTTAGATTTGAGTCTGGCACATGGGTAATGTCACTTTAAAGAGGGTGATAAAGACTGCTGCACTTTCACTGTAGGTTTAATTAAAATCTGTGATAAATATGAAGAACTGCAGCAAAGAGTGATGACATCAAGCCCCCGACTAGCCTCACAATAACAAGTTGCAGATAAGACTAAATGATTAATAAAGACATGTTAGGCTAAAAAGTAAGGTAAATGACATCAAGAAGATCAAAGGCAACATTCAAAACTGTTGGGAGGTATGAAAGAGGAAATTGAGAGCTACAGAAAGAGATGAATAAAATATGGGCCATTAAAATAAGCAGGAGGATGTTTATAGAAAATGCTGGCGTTCAAGATGATTGCGGAATGAAATGAAAGGAATATAGGAAATGATAATGACAATGATAAACAGGAAATACAGTGATAAAATCAAATTGAAATGTTAATTAAAGTGTGCAGGAAAATGAACAAAACCTTTAAGAATATCCATAGGTGAATGTTACAAATCAAATTAAGAACAGGTACAATCCGGCTAAAGATATACTGACATGGTGTTTCATTTTTCTGTCATCAATCAAACGTGATAGATCTATGTTCTGTCATAGGCATTGTTCAAATTTAACTCATCAGCAGTAGTGGCGAAAAGGACATTTTGAATTTATCGTCATTCTACAGCTGAAGCCCATTAAATGTCCGGGGTGTATTTTCCTCGAGGCTAACAACACATTTGACTGCAGCAGTTGTGGAACAATCTGTAGTGTTGCATAGTAAACTACCTGATTCTCCTCCGCAAAGACAAAGCACTTTGACGCCACTGGTTATAATAACAGGAAGGGCTCTTTCTGCCAGTTGCCATGAGACAGTGAAAAAAATAAATAATTATAAATATATTGGAACAGTGAGGCCAAGTCCTTTATTTTGACAGTAACATACCTATCCATTGTCTGTGTTTGTGTGTGTGTGTGTGTGTGTGTGTTTGTGTGTGTGCGTGCGCACTCATGAGTGACAGGGAGAGAGACAAAAGAACTCAAGAGGAACTGTGTGAATCAAAGCTCTACTTAAGCTGTTACCATGAGATAAAGAAATCATGTGTTTATCAGTGGTAATATTGTGTGACCTGAGGTGCTGCTCCCACTAACCCCGAGCACAGCTTTAAAACACGGTGATAACAGTATTGTGTTGTCTTATTCCATGTTGTATTGATGTCATCTTGAAACTTGGAACTTTATAAAGCAAGTGAGACTTATAGGAATACTTCACCGATTTGCATTTAGCTTTGTATTACAACAATAGGGGTAGTATTTTTGAAAAATTGTGCTGAGTTGAGAAATATCTTCATTCTTTTCTGTCTTATGTGCCCACCAGTGACAAGATGGCGGACACTGTTTACATTCTGGGAATGAGGTCCCGTCCCCTTACAAGTGGGTCTAAAAAGTGAGGAATTAGCGTTGCAGTTTCAAGCCTTGGACCAAGTGTGTGGGCACTTAACAAAAAAAAGAATTAAGATACTTCTCGACTCAGGGGAAACTGAGGTTGGGAAGCACAATTTTTCAAAAATACTACCTTTATTCTTGTAATACAAAGCTTAAATACAAATCGGTGAAGTATTCCTTTAAGGTAATTTTCCTGTAGACGTTCATAATAGCAGACTTCTGTTTGGTAGCTATTCTATATGTGTTTACTTTTGGGTTGGCTTGATTTGGAAGACTGCATCCACTATTAGAATCCACTATTCTATTGCCTGAATCTACCTATTGGTTTTTGATGGGTTTGGATCGGATGTCCATGGTCTAATATATGCAACACCATGAAAGAAAAATAATCACTGGTCTGTGAGGAGTGAGGAGCTCTGAGAACTAACTGCCATCTCTGCTATGATAAGTGCCCACAGCTACATAGTGTTGGGGGTCCAGTGAGGGATAATATTGGCCACCTCATTGTAGACAGAGAGCTACAGGGTCGTATCTCTCACACGCCTGCACCTATCACTCACAGGACCACATAACTGTCACTTATGAAGGCTTTCTGTAAAATGCTGTGCTGTACTCCTAAACACCTAAACATCTGACCACACTCGGGGTCATACACAAAGGACATAAAAACCAGGCGCAGACACAGTCACACCGCTGTCTCCTTTGGTGCTGCTGCTGTAATTGAATTCTTCCTCCCTTCAGTGTGTGGGATCTGGTTTCCACACACACTGAGTTGTGCTGCAGTCTGTTTGATGCCTGGGCTGAAGTCAGCTTAACACTTTTCCACCTCCTATCTTCCCTCTACATCTTAGGCAGCGATCAACCTGACAAGCTGAACTGGGAGATACAGTACTGCCACCGCAACAGTGTTCTCAGTGGTTGAAAGAGCTTAAACATTGCCACAGTCTGCAATGCAGCTGTATGAAGATTAACCCATTCCTGGTTACATGCATGTTTCACAGCTTTAAAAATTCAAACATTTGTGTGTATGTACATTGCCAAAAGCTTAGTGCTAAATGTGCCAATCGACTCGGCTGAGTTGGACCTCCCCTGACTCCTCTGTCTTTCTCTCCTCCTCCTCTCACTCACCCTCAGATACCGCTTGTCCTCATGTCACTCCCTCTGCGCCTGGAGGTGAAAATTGAATGAAAGTGGATAAGCCCAGTGAAAATCTCATCAGAGGTTCTCTTTATGTCTCTCAGTTATTAATTAGCGGAGCTGTGTATATTAGCTGCGGGGAGGGAAAACATCAGCAACCCTGCATGTAGATAGAAATATATACTGTACATAGTAACCACACGGTGAAGGTTGAAATCAATCTGATCTTGTTCAACACGAGATTTAACAATTTATTTTCCTCTATAGAGGAAAATAACTGTGTGTTGCAGCTTGATTTTGAATCAGTCTTAGTAAATCTTTGTGGTGGTACTGATGCTAAACCAGTAATATCCACTCAAAGATTTACTGTAACTGCATAGATGAATTCTTTATTTGCTCTTGTAGATTTAACTGGAAAATACACCACTGCATTTAATCCACAGGCAAGTGGGGAGCACACATAATATGGAGTCACATCACCTGTTCAACACTGGAGGTATAGATGCTTTTATCAAGGGCATTTCAGCTATGGATAGTGAGGGACGTGACCTTCCATCTTCAACCGCTTTCTCTAACCTTGTGGCTATATGCCTGAGATACTAAGAATAAGTGAAAAACACAAAATGTAAAATCAAAACATCTTGGAGTCAAATACAGGATCAAAGCTTTGAGCTGGTGTAAGATGCAACGGCATGTGAAGAGGCTTTCATGGGCTGAGTGAACAAGAACAAACAACAACTCAAATAGAAAAAGAAAAGGCACTGATTTATGGCAGGGCACGGAGGTCCAGCACAGGACCCATGGTGTAGAGAGCGGAGAGCAGGGATCAGGGAGGACAGCATAAATGTCTTTTTTTGGAGGAATGTGAGCACTCGGTCGTTGGCCCATTGATAGATTCAGGGAATATGTGAGCAACTAAAAGCACATTTTGAGCACTTGAGACAAAATGTGCAGGAGGGGCTTTAATCCCTGTACTCGCTGATGATATTTTAGCAGTGACCTTAAATTGTTTGCAGGCTTTTCAAAGCCTAAGAGTAATGCAGTCTGACAGGGTGTGAAGCTGAGGAGGCTGGCACGGATTAAGTCATCAGGGTTAGGGTTGCACACAAGGAGTTTAGGCCAAGTCATTTTTTTTCTAATTCCATTTGTAAGCATATTTGTGGATATTTCTTCATGATTAAATCAGGGTTAATGGTGATTCTCAGTGAGTCTAACTCAATCACCATTGTATCTATGTATTCACATTTCACTTACAACTCTGAGATGGAGGAATTTGATGCAACCTGCTCTTTAGGTTTAAGGTACCTTATGGCAATTTCCAGTACACAGTCTTGGCACGGCTCAACTTTTTTGCTTTTCCATTAGCTATAGTACCTGGTACCTGGTACTTTTCTTAGTACCTGCTTTTGGTTCTATGTGTGACGCCGTCCACTGATTGGTCAGAGTGTCATCACTAGAAGAGTCAAGCGTGCGACGTCCGACACAAGAATAAAACCAAACAATGCCGAACTGTAGATCAGTTAAAAAGACATGAAAATCCTGAAAACATGCGTTAATCTCCAACATTTAGCAAGAAAATGTCTAAAATCTCAACACTGAACAGAGGAGTGTGGTGTATATAGCGACAGCACTGCCGAAAGCTCCGATCATGAGCAGCCGCTGTATTTCAGTTCATTGACTGCGTCAGAGTCTGTGTTCCGGTCATGCAGGAAGTACTGAACGATTCTGTGAACAAATCTTGATAATTGACTGAGTCTAATGATTCAGTTACACCGAAAACAACTGCTTTACAAGTCACTAGACACTAGATACTATAGTAATGGAAAACCATAACAAGCCGTGTCGAGTCGAGCCGTGTCGTGTTGAGGTGTGCCGGGACTGTGTAGTGGAAAAGCAGCATTAGTTTCCTGCATGAACTTTGTGTCACTCCTCCTGCTGAGTGGAGCCAAACTACAAGAACTATAATTTCCTGTTATTTTTCTTCCACCTTACAGAGTAGCTCTGCATCATGTCTCTCTTGCTCTACTTCTTTGCAGGAGGATTAGAATGTTTTACTCAGTGCCAGTACTCTGCTTATTTTACATTTCCACTGCTACTGTTTACATTTCCTAAATGCAACCCTGTCTATTATTACCTGAATCACCATTATCACAAATGTTCTATTTTCTATTTTTATCGGAAACAGGATGACTATCTGCGAAATCAAAAGTTATAACAAGTGAGTGTGATTGGAGCCGATTTAAATGTGATATACAGCAACCATTAGCATTTAAAACCTGTACTGCGATCCTGTTTCAAAGCTCTGTGTTTGTCAGATCTTTCTAAACATGGAAATAAGGAGCCTAAAAGCATTATAACCACTAAATATCCACTAAATAAGTGTATGAGAAAGATGAAGAGAGTACATTAGCTAACTCTGGCTTTTTTTGCTTCCCTGTCCTGAAGAAATCCACACTGGCATGTCTGTCACGGTCCACATTAACCTCTCTGCTTTCAGCCGTCTATATCTTAACACATCTCTGCAGAAGATTGTTTTTCTTCTTTTCTGGTTGAGTCTTTTTTGAGAGAGGTAGTGAGGCTTTCTAGGTTTGGTAACATTCCGGTGCTTAGCAGCTGGCGGCTCTGCTTGCTTTGCTGGCATCTGGTGTGTTGATCTTCTCCGAGCTGTGTTATAATAGATTAATGGAGCAACAGACCAATACAACAAACCAAAACATAAACACAATTTAAAGCACAGAAATGGACATTTATTCTGTGAATATACTGGCTGCACCGTTGTTATCACAATTTAACGTGTTTCCATAATCTCAGATGACAAATCATAGTCATTTTCTTACTTGTAGCTACTATAAGCACTTGCGTGACATTTTATTTATTGGCACATCTGCGCATGTATAGCATTGCCACTGTCATGTCAAGTCTCTCAAACTGTGACAGCAAACTAAGTCATCATCTCAATAAAATTCATAATTCAATCTTTAATCCACATATTGGTGGGATGCAGGGACAAATGCACACAATAACAGTGCCTATTTGTCAGAGCCAGCATGTCAGCACTAAAAGAATAATGGGCATGTTGTGAGGTGTTTCAAAACACAATATATACCCACATGCTTTCAAAGTCTACTAAACACACACACACACATCATGCTGGGTCGATTTGCGTCGTGGATGAATAGTCATTGGTGTGAAGCAGCTGTATCGACTGGCAGAACAGCTTTTATTGATAAGGCCATAAAAGACGAGGCATCTTAGTATTAATAACTCACCACAAAGCTCTCCTACGTATATAACACAGATATCATTAACTGTGGCACTGCTGTCACACTGGTAATGGCTATAATCAAGCTCCCTGCAGCAGTAAAAAGTTGTGTGTTTGTGTGTGTGCGTGTGTGTGTGTGTGCGCGCACGCCTGTATACACAGTTGTCTGATGAAGGAGTGTGGAGAAACCCTCTGAGCCTTGTTTTGACAGAGAATGGATAAAGCAGGGCTGCATGCATGAAAGGAAAGGCTAATTTCGTCTGATATGGCAGCGGCTGACTTGAGTGTAATTCTACATTACAGCCTGTAAGGTCTCATTATGGTGGTTTTAACTACAGGACCAAACAGACAGGGGTTATTTGTGGTTGCCTGTATATATAGTGGTACAGTATATAAAAGTACCTGCAGTTTGTGTCTATAAGAATATTCTTGATATTTTCTCCCGCACTAGAGCACTCATTTGAGATGTTCTTGTATTGCAGTCTGTTATAACCAACTTGACTTATACAATACACTTTAGTTGTTGAGAATGAAATAAAATAAACTTTAAACAACTATCCAGCCACCAATATTGCACATTACCACAACATAAGATTGGGAATTGCCAGAGACTTCATCATACAATAAAATCACAATAAAATAATAAATAAATTAAAAAATTGCAATAATTGCCTTTTTTCTCATGCAAAAATCAAATCAAAAATCCCTGCACAATAAACACATTTATTTATTGTACATTTAATGTACAAAATGTACTATACAGTAAATATGAACCTCACTTCATGACACTTGGTAACAAACATGCATCTCTTCATCATCCTGATCACGTGGTGCAGCATCGCTTTTAAGCACAATGTATTACACATAATGCGCCAAGTTCCTCCCTCTGTGGCCGCTCTAATGTGTCCACAAGTGCGCCGTGTCAGAGATGCAGCATCTGCTACAGCAGCACTATTTTTGGGTAGAAGTTGAGCGACTAAAAAGTGAACATCAGTGCTACTGTGTGTCCGTCCAATGTTTTGAGAAGCTTTTGTTGCTTTCGAGTTACTGTTCACAACACCTGACATCTACAGCAGGGTCTCTCTCTCTCTGTTGCGTTTCTGCTTAATTATTGTTGATACAATGACGCAAAATCCCCCCCCCCTCCTCTTCCTCCCGCTCCACTTCAGATAGCATTGCAGAGAAATTAACATCATATTGCATGGACAGATCTTAGCAAAATCTTAAACTTGATGTCGAAGCGAAGTGTGCTCAGCGGCTCATTGAGCGTCATTAAAATATCTTGTGGGACTCGATGCTCTTGTACCATCAGTAAGAGTGTCTTTGGCTACACATGAACACACACACACACATGCACTCACCTTTATTCTCCAGCATACACGTTGATCTCAGGAGTTTCAGCACTCAGATGGTTTTGCAGTGGAAGCACTGTTTAAATATGAAAGAATTACCATCAAATACAAAGAACATTGTTAATGCATTAGTGCGAGTGTGTGTGAAATATATGACAACGTCTATGTTTAGCAACACAGGCTGAGTCTGTATTTTGAGAGAGGTTCTCACGACACACTCACCATATTTCTAAATCCACACAGGACAACCAGTCTCTGATGAATCCTTTTACTATGTATTTTTAAGTGTACAATAATAATAATAATTATTATTATTATAATAATGCATACATAATTCAATGGGGTGTTGACAATCATCTACCAGCAAAGGTTAAATCAATAAGCATTCACTATCCAAAGTAATTCAATATAGTACCAGTATATCTATCAGAACAGTTTTGTTTATTTAATTCTTGTTATTTAATTATTGGTATTTATGATTATTTTTAGCAGCTGTATAGGTTTTAGTGGCTGTGTTTTTTCTAGATTGGATCTAGTAACTTATTCACAAAACTTCTCCAGCACATTTGACAATAATTTCTGATTTCTCTTTACTGTTTGACTTGTGCGGGACTATTTTCTTAAAACCACTGTAACAGTCAGGATATAGGACTATTACAGTCCATGTCCGCTGCATGTGTTAGACAGTTGAACTCCTGTCCTGGCTCCACCAGCATGAAACGATGACAATAAACTCACTTTTTTGCCTGTAGACTGCAGACCTATTGCTGTTGCCAGAATCCTGTCCAAAATGTTGTTAAGAACCATTTTAAAATGATTGAAAACAACTGATATAACCAGGCTGGTTTCAAAAAAAAAAAAAATGAAAAAGAAAACATGGCTCTGATATATGTGTTTGTGCTTTGAAGGAAATATTTTCTAAATATTGTCGTCATAAATCCAATCCACTGTATTTGTGTGTTTTATTGATCCATCAAAGGCCTTTGAGCGAATGAATCATGAGAAATGATTTCAGAATTTGGTTTCTGGAGGTGTGCAAATTTACATATAATCAGAATATTAGTGCTTTGGTGTGGAGAAATTCTGTCTCCAATGTATTTAATGTATATATACAGTAGTTGACCTATCAGAACAAGTGAATTATTGTAAAGCTGCATTGTTTGAAATGTCATCAGTCATTTTATTTATCATTGTCAGGCCATACAATACTGTGCTGCGGGAACTACTGGAAGTTTTGCTCACAGTACAGTTCAGATTAGGACGTCAGATTTAACACCCAAAAGAATAATGTCATCATAGTTGGCAGGAGAGAGGACAGGATATTACTTTACCTGCTTTTTAATTTGTGTGACATGCCTCTAATAACATGCACGGAAATAAAATATCTGTGTCATTTCATCACTGATGAGTTCAATGATGACAGAAATATTTATCGACATTGCTGTAAACTTTATGTTCTTGCTAATATGCTGTTGTATACATTTTATGTTTTATGTTGTTATTTAGAGATTTTTTAGCTTTTGGTGAGACTTGAATATAAATGTGTTCAAGGAGGATACTGCATGTGACAGTCTGAATCATTTTACTATCATCGGTAAGAAATCTCTCAATATGACGTATCACATCTTTTTTTCTGATGATGAGCTCATTTCTTCCTCATGTTACGTCCCCGTAAAGTCCAGGGGATGAGGGGAGTAACAATGTATAACAAACCTCGGGATATTTTAAAAGAAGAAAGGAAGAATTAGTAGAATGTAAACTTAAAGCGAGCTGCTCCTAAAGTAGCTGATCGGCCTTCGAGAGAGGGAAAGACACCATTAACTTAAATGTAAAAAAACGTAAACAAATATGCCCTTTCTCCACTGGAGAAAGGATCACACATACTGTTGCCAGCAAAGGGTAACAAAAAGGTTGAGTGGAGAAAACAGCTCACAGGATCCACACAATAGTTTGTGTGTTCCACTGCAACTGTTCTCTCACCATGTATACAAAGAGTATGAAGCCTGGTGAAATTTGCTGTAAGTGTGCCTTGGCAAATGAATGGCATCAGAATAATAGGCATGTTTTCTTTCAGTGCAGGTTTCCCAATATTGTGCACATCCTATTTATATCAACAAGTCAGTATCATTGGTGCCATGTGGCCTTTTCTTGTAAACAAGCAAAACATTACCATTAACTTTGGTTAACACTCGTGTCAACCTTTAGGTCTATCTCCTGCATTTATATTCATCGTTGCGATATTGCAGTGCTCTTCTCTGCCTCTGTTGGCACGTTGCATCAAATCTTGGCATGTTATTGCCACCTTTATGTCAGTGAAATAGTGTGACAGCTTAGGCAGGACTGTCTATCGATCCAACTTGGAAAGTCACCAACATTCATTATCAAGTACATTTATTAAAGACGGTGATTCATTCACTCTCCCCTCCATTTCCAAGGAGGCAGTGCAGCTGATCTACAGCAACACCTGCTGTGGATTTTGCCTCCATGTCTCTTTTCTAAACAGAAAAACACAAGACAAAATCGGAAACATTTTAAGCACGAGTGTAGCTGCAGCTATACATCATCAAATGCACAAAACGTGTTTGTTCTTAAAGGCGCTTTGGCCTCAGATTGCCCTTCTTAGTCCAGCCTTTTAAGCTGTTGAGCTCAAAACAAAAACAAGGAAACCAACCCTTTTGATCATAAATATTTAACAAGTCCACCTTTTACAACTGTAAATGCAATGCCCTGCACTTCAACTGTCATGTGGATTTAGTTTGTGCGTGAGTGTGGGTGGGTGCCTGCTAATGTGTGAATGGGTGATGTGTCTACTTCTGTGTGTTGTTTTAAAAAGCAGCAACGGGGGAGAGGAGAATGAATGTTTTAATATACACTGACCTGTGTACTTCATGCATATCCTGCAAAAACATGTATCTACAGTGTATGTGAGACATGAACATTTGTCTTCCTGTGAACACATAAACAGTGTTAAGTGATGCCACACTGCTAATATCTTAAGTGATTTAACCCTTAGAACACAGCATTTCGGCTGCTTTTTTCCATTACTATGTTAAAACGTACAGTATGTACAGAGGCTATAAGATTGTGCAACATAGTGTCTTATATTCTTTTTTTAGCACAACCTATAGGCAATCTCATGAAAAAAATAATAATTTTCACCAACTATATAAACACACCTGAGCAAAAGTACTCTTTTTCCAAATTTGTGAAATTTGGAAATACATCAGTTTTAAAGTTATTAAACAGGGGATATAAAATGAATCATAACTTTGACTCAATATGTGACCTATAAACACCCCAGGATGTCCATTAAAGAAATTATTCCCACCACAATTTACCAAGTGTGCACCTGAGAGCACTAAGAGTTAAATACCTTAACATAACCCCAATATTCTGATATTTATGTCAATTCATGGCCTAAAATAAAATGAGAAACATATAATGAACAGATTTCTTTAGGCTATATTATAATTAATGATGGTAGATATGCCATTAGATCAGTTGAAAATTATATTATGACAAACATAAATGGATGGGTATTTTTTAGTTTTATGTTATATTCATATGTTATTCATATACTTTTTTTCCATTTCACTCACACAGTCTACATCATCAGGTCACTAAGTGTTAGATGTGGTAGGAGTCTTTGTGTGTGAGGAGAGAAATTAAACAACAGTAGATTTGTTTGAGATTCCACCACACCCACTATAGCTATAATGAATTTATTCTTTTCACAAACTTGACACACTCGCGTTTGCTCTTTGGTCTAGCTTTGTTGTTTCTTATCTAATTAACAGAGGGTGGAATGATGCTGACAAACAAAAGCAGAGGATTGTGATACTGATCTGTGAACAGTTCACTACATTTCCTGTGTCTGTTTTTGTCCCTTCAGTCAAGCTTATACAATGACTGTGTAGAATCTGAGAATCTGTACACAGTGTTTTTTTCATGGTGTGAGTGATGACATGTGTCGATGTTTACACAGAAACACACCGACATTGCAGGAGCAGCTAAATAATTGTCTGTATTCAAGGTCTCTTGAATGCATTTGTTTTCGACTGATCCTGTTAACATACATATCATGTAGGGTTACATGTTGTATGCGTCAGTAATTGTGAAGTTGACAGTTTAGGTATAAATAGAGAGGAAGTCACGCAGGTTAACGGGGAGGTAAACCTGTAGTTGTTAATTATGCAAGACTCAACCACCTATAGTGACAAACGATACACACCACATATGAACCACACAGTGTCTTCTAAAGAAATACACCAACCCTTATCAACAAATCAGGACAGCAAAAAACATGTGATAATTAGATGGTGATTTATTTGGCAAATAATGGGTTAAGCCTTCCATTGTGGAGGCTACGAATAAGTGTGAAAAGTGTGATTCTTGGAGTGCAGAATTAAGACAACACACGAAACAACAGAGAGTCTCTTTTTGTCACATTATGCCAGGACATAATGTGTTATGTAATGTCTTCATTGTCATAACCAAATTATTGATTTCTTTTTTCATCTGCGAGAAACTCTGTGTAGAACAGGTTTTGACAGCCAACACTAACTGGCATACACAAGCTGTTTGGTTTTGTTTTCAAGGTCTGAGGCTTAATTGCATGCCTTGGCTATGGTCCCATTGAATGCTAAGCAAAAACAAGGCTCAAGCAACGATTTCAGTCGACGAGGGGCATAGTGCAGTTATCAGACAGAGTCTTTAATGACACGAGTGAGATAGCATCTGTCACTTTGCAGAGGAAACAACAACATGATTCATTATAAAAGCAACTTGCGTCTGTGAAAGAGCAAGATACCCTCACAAAAGGCCCATGAAATTGTCCACACTCGCCACAGTTAATGATGCATAATGCTCTGACTCTCATCAGTGATGTAGTATACCAGTTTGAGTAACCTAAATGTATCCTCTTTGTTTCCCCAAAATGCTCCATGTGCCGGAGCCAAATTTATCTCTGGCACCTAAAAGGGAGGAAAAGCGTCAAATCAGACAAGATTCTAACAATTATAACAACATTTATCCAGGTGTGGAGTGGTTTACGTGATGGCAGAAGAAATGACGGCCGATGTCTGAAGGTGATCTGTGTGTGTGTGCGTGGGAGCAATCTCATATCATTTGCTTTGTTTACACACCATAACATGACAACCTGTAATTGGATATGTGGATAATGAGCTGACGGCTGATAATAGGTGTTTGTTGCTGCAGATGCGTTAAGCTTTTTGACTTGGGCAATTATCTACCCACACTCCATCATTCGGCTGCGTTGAGGTGCCACACTGATAAATATGTCTGCATACGCACAACACGAGCACGAGCTTTCATTGTGCCGTGGAAGTAGCCGTTCCTGTGTCATTGAGGGAGCGTGTGATCATTCTGGACAATGCCACCGTATACTGAGTGAGATCACATAAAGCATTTTGTCATGAGGAACATAAACATATCCACGGGAGGTGATATTTCCATCTATAATATCTTGGCTTTACAGCAGAGAGGAGGAGTCCAGTAAATTATTTATATCAGAGACAGACAGAGAGAGAAGGAGAGAGAGAGAGAGAGAGAGACCTGTTTATATGTGAATGTTTGCTGTGACCCAAATTGGCCCTCGGGGATAATAAAGACACCTTGAACCTTAATAGGGCACCTCACACTAAACCCCTTAACCAATTGTTCAGGTGTATTTGGCTGTCTAGTAATGTTATTTGCTAACCCAGGGGTGAATCTTCACAGTTTAGTGAAGTATTACATTTATACATGTGGTGATAAAAAATCTCTGACTCCCGCCCCTTTTATAAACACCAGAGCTGTCGCCTTTCTCTCTGCACACGTAAGGATTGAAGGCTCGTCTCGCTGAGCACCTCACACAGCTCTAACTAAGTCAGATTTTTCCAGACCACGCCCCTCTACTGCTCCTCACTCAGCTCCACTTCTTGGCAGTTGTCAAAGGCAGGCATTGGGTCCTCAGAAGAGGGCGTTGAGTTACCTTTGAATGAGTGAATAAATAAGAAAATGTATGTTTGTTCAATTTCTTACATATAAGCTATTTTTCAGAACAAAATGAGCTTCTTATATTGGAAGGAGAAATGAAAGAGAGGGAGAACACTGAAGGAGGACGAATATCACAGAATATTTTATATTGAATCACTCACAGTATTGGCATGCCCCCTCTGAGTATAGAATTTCCAATAAACTCTCAAAACTCTATTTCAGACTGTTAATTTTAAGACCTATTAGAGGCTATAACAAAAAGTTTTAAAACCAGGGAAATACTAAATTTGTTCCTAATCATGTGAGAAAAGTTTTTTCATGTCATTAAAGTTTTGCATTGTAACTAATCTTTCAATATTTCAACTTTTGTAAAATGGAAACGTGCAATGATACATACTCTGATCCAGTGTCTGCAGCATCTTTTACTCGGGGAAATACAATCCCTTTCACAGATTAAGATAAACATCATGGTATTTTCTATTCACTCTCTTGTATGTAATGTACTGTAATGCTGCTGGTTCTTGAACATTAATAGCAGTGATCAGTGTCAGTGCCTGAGAGGAACCAGAACACTGAAAACTGAAATGAAAACTACTATGTTTCCATCGGTTAAGACTTGACTTGAAATGTTGAATTTCAGCACAATCTCGCAGCAACAAAATACAAATGTAGCCTAACCAAACACAATCACTGTGCATTCAGTTTCAATAAACAGACAAAACATTACACAAATAATACACATCATCAGTGTACTCATAGTCAACTTCAGTCATGGAGTTTATTCATTTCTGTAAACACTCTTTAAACCAGAATATGCAGCACCAATGTAAACCTTGGAGAAATCTTGTATCTGCCACCCAGAGGAGGTGAGGACGTTTACTTGAGTTATACTCTTCAGGCTCCTCAGGGATCACATTATGAACTTGTCAGTGTGATTCCTGTCTTATGTTAATCTTTTTTTCTTAATAAAATGGAGGAAATCCTAACGGTTTGTTGAACAGTTGCTGTGCATGTGTACCTTTCCATTTGAGTAGCGGAGCAGAAAATTCACTGTCACATTAGAAACTTTGCCACTGGCCACTTTTCCAGTTGAAACAATAGTCAGCAAAGAAAAGACGTCCAGTCAGGCTCAGCTGCACTCGCTGCTGCTGACATCAGCATCAAAGCTAATCACCTACACTCACTTTTAGGCTCTGGCAAAGAGGATGACCTATGAGCTGCCTGTTCCACATCACACAGCAGGAGTGATGACTCAAATGAGCTGCAACACCTCCTTAACTAAGCAGAGGGAAACCAATAAAGAGTCATTCGTTTGAAAGTTAACAAACAGATACAGTAATGCTCAGTGCTTAAATGTGGGCATTGTGCCACTGAACACAGATGAGTTAGACAAACATGATGGTTATGTAACACACACACACACACACACACACACACACAGGTTCACAGAAATGCCTTCTGAGCCAGCACGTTATATATTCACTGCATGACCACTCAGGCTGATGATGACAGAAAAAGGCTGCACCTCAGCAGGGAGCACCTTTACTTAGTCATGCCTCTGCTTCCCCCTCTTTTTTATTCTTTATTTGTCACAGCATTAGGCAAACACTTTGGAGCCTAATTTAAGAGCAGTCAATCACAACTGTGGATGCAGGGGAGCGGTCTGAGATTTAGGACTTTGAGACCACACCAAGAGAATCAAATGTACCCTGCATAGACATACCAATGCCCTGTGGGAAACAATCCTGTCTGCGTAACTGCCATATAGAGACATATGACTTAAAAGTATTATTATTATTCAGTCACACATTATTATACATTTTTTTAAAATACAGACATATAATACAGGCCATAGACTGTGTTTTAATATGGATAGAATAATTGCAGTTCTTGAGTCTGTTTCTATCACTATTTATTAATATGGCACCACTGCATGGACCAGTGTCATGCTGGGCCCACCTGCTGGGACAACTGGCATTCAAAGGATAAAAAAAAGAGCTGTGAGAAAAGAAATACTCGTCAGTAAAATTGGCTTTTCACCAAGATCTTTGTAAAAAAGAAGATGTGTGGGAAACAACAAAGTTATGACTGATATAAAGATAATGAGTGATGCGCAAGGTAAACAAATCGAGGGAAGAGCATCTGCTAAAATATCACTTGGGAAATCTGATGAAAAAAAAAGGTGTGACAGGATATTTTATGGGCAGGATTTCTTTGGAGGAACTGATGACGTAAAATAAATAATTTGAGATAGAGATGGAGAGACGATTTTAATGTTCAAGAAAGAAAGAAAGTCCTCAAAATGATGGGGACGGGGCGGGGGATTGCAGTGGGCAGAGACAACCTTAGAAAGGGGGCTCATCTTCCGCTCAGCTGTGTGTCTTGGCCGGCTGTGAAAAGCCACTCTCTTCCTGTTGGCACAGGAAGCCCACAGGGCGCCATTGTACCAGGCTCACAGGGAGAGACAGGAATGGAGAGAGCGATGGACAGAGGTTTGAATAATTTAGTGGAATTACTGACTTTCTGAAGGTTAGTTGATATTCAGATCACAAGTCGTTTGCCTTATAGTGCCTTACTCTTGATTCTGCTGCTGTATATTTGCGTGGCCAGAATCGAGCCTCGAGCCTCGACCGTCTACTGATTTGTCAAAGTCTAAATCACCGCCAAGACATGGCAGCTGCTTGGAGTCAAGCATGGCCTTCAAACCTACGGCTCTGCTCCGTCCCCCTCCGTACCTTATATTGGCCAATAAATTGACCTGCGGTGATGTTGAAATTCCACAGACAATCTTTTGTCCCCCTTATGGTCACACTTGGCTCCAACAGCCAGTCACAGATTAGTTGCCAAGAGTCAGCAGCAGTGGTGATTGGCTGTCCTCCAAAGATGTGGCTCTCTGAGGCTCTCTTAGTGAAATGAGAACATCTATTCATTTTGCTTGTTGTTCAAAGGGATTGATCAAGTCACAGAAGAACTGGTTCAAGCAGCACTGCACACCTAAGAGTGCACAAGTGAGTCATCTCTCCCTCAGTCAAACAATAACATTAGTTGGTCTTAATTACACATCACAGTTTTACAGTTTTTCTAATTGGTTTTTCACCAATCTCAGAAATCAATCTGGCTCCTCTTATTGTTGCTTTTTTTTAAATTTTCACCCCCTCATTTACTGTATGTGATTACACTTTTTCCTTATTTGTTTACAAGGACGCTATAGACTTGATGTTATAGTTTTGGTTGATCAAGCACTAAAAATAGTTGCTGCTGCATACACACATTTGTTCTAAGATCACTTTCACACATTACAAATTCTCCATTGAAATAGTGTGACAACCTCGTACTGACCCCATTCAACTGACTGTCACTGCACTCACATATAGTGATGTGTCATCACACATACTTCAGTAGACAAAGCAAGACAAAGACATGGATGAAGACATGTGACCAAAGTAGCAGAAAAAGGTGGCCTGTGTTGACGTGTTTATGCATATTTATAGCTGCATTTATGTTTACATGGCTGCACTCAATAACCAATTTCACTGTGCGTCTATCCTTCTCCATTTATCGGTAGATGTCTCGCTCTGCGTAGGGTACTTTTATATATGTCATCGCAGTGACTTAACCCCAGAAATTACAGTAATTGGAAAGATTTGGTTGCCAGGCTGAAGGAGCAACAGAGGAACTGGGGCAAAACAAGAAAGGATTTGAGAAAAACAGAGCTAAAAAATAAAGAGATAAATGCAAGAGAAATTGTCAAAAAGAAGAAGAAGAAGTAAGCTACAGTTCCTGGGTTTTGAAGCGAGGCTTGTAGAGGAAGATGATAAGAAAGTAGAGGGAAAAGACGAGGAAGTGAAGCTGTGGATGAATTAAATATATTCTGCAAATAACACTCATCAGAAGTGGGGCACAGAGATCCATATCCCGCTGTCCTCTTTGGCCTCTCACTTCACTCCTTCAGTTTGTCCTGCTATAATCCTCTATTTTTCCGCAGTGCTTGTTTCATTACAATTACTAGCCACGAAATTTACATCTTCAGTGCTGCCCCATGTTTTTTTTTAGACCTCAAAGACCCTGCTGCTTGTTTTCTTTCCCAGCTTTTTTTTTTTTTTTTTTTTTAGGAATTACTAACACTGACTACAGATAATAATCGGTCAGAAACCCCTTGGTTCTTTTTAAAAATGTTCAGGGTGGTGTTGTCGATGATTGCAGGGCAGAACCATGACCAGGCGGAGTGCAGACATCTCTGACAAAACCAACTCTATAATTGCTTGTTATAGAACATCTACCACCCATTATATGTATCACTGTCTCCTCAGTGGATTTAATAGAACTCTGTGCATAATCAGTATTAATCTTGGCTGATAATGAAAGTGATTTAGTAGTGCTCTTGTTTATTTTGCTCAGTCACTCATTGTATCCAACCCCAACCTACTTAAGAAAACAGCTGCAATCAGTTAGGTTGCCAGGCTGAGGAATTATAATATTTACATATGTTTCACCTGCAGAGGTTGTTACAACACTATTAACTGCATATGACTGATTTATGCTTTTTTTTAAACACTGAATTCTCCAGAATGATCCAATATCAGCTTAATTGCCTTTGTTAAATGTTCTCGCTTCTACTGTTTCACCCCACTGTTCTTTTTCTTCCCCTCCACCCTTCTTTCTTCTCTCTACTTTATTGTTAATTTCCGTGTTACTCTCAATTTTTCAGCTCCCTGGTCGACTTTTTTCTAAATTATCTTTGCTCTTTCCCACCGTGTTTTGCCCTCTTTATTCTTCCCTTTTGTCCTCAACTCTCTCAGTCCCTCTTTTAAACCGCCCATTTCTTTCATTTTATCTCGCTCTATTCCCATTCTCCCAGGTCATATTTTGTCTTCTCTGACCCGTCCCCATTTGTCCTCCCTTTTTTCCTTTAATTTCTGCCACACTGTTGCCGAAGTATCGCTACGCTCCTTCGCTTACGCCACACATTTTGCTCTATCTCGACTTCTGCTTCATGTTACTTCATGTCCCCGCCTGTTGTGAACAGGCGGGGCCATTGCTCCCCCTACTCCACCCCCAACAAATGTCAGCATGAATCAGTGGTTGGTTAGCCATACTCTGCCCATTCAGCCTCATGCCTTTTATATTGCAGTATACATGAAGCCATACTGAGCACAATCTTTTTCACATGTTAGAACAAAACACCTGAGGCAGAGTTTCTTAAAAACAAACTCTAACTAGCGAGCTGTGTATTATAATGCAATATAGAAGAGTCACTTAGAGTGCTTAATTTTTTTCTTTGATTTTTCCTCTCCACATCTATAGCTCTTTTTTCCACCACAGAGTAACTGACCTACAGAAAGTGTGATCATTTCCACCCCAAAACAATGAATATTGAATGAAATATTTTTGTCTTAGGAAGCACATGTTGTCTTCGCGTGCATGCTCTTTGTGACAGATCATGGAATTGCAGCCACTACAATGGCTCTCTATACCATTAATACATTTTTCAGGTCCAAAACCTTAATTTTTAAGATTGGACAAATACGGCAAGATCATCGCTTTCAGGAAAGCTGGGCTTCCATGACAGTGGATGGGGCTTCTGCATGAGGATTGGGGGAACTGTCTTAAAGACAGAACCAGTTTTGGATTGACAGCGTTGCAGAAAGTTACACGACAGTGAAGCCTTTTCTACCACAGTCGTGTGTGGATTTTACAAGGGACGTCTGTAGACGAATAGCTGGTGGTTGTGTGTTATTTGCTGTGTATAGCTCATAAATATATATATAGCTCATAAAAACGCTATTATGCTATAATTACTGCGTTTTCTAATTGTTTGTTTGCAGAAATTATGAATTTATGTAGGAAACAACTGGACCTGAAATGATTGTCCTCTGTTTCAAAGACCAGCATCCGCCACTGATCCCTGAACTATGCTGTACAACTAAAATATTGCTTCCTTGATCTACATTCAGAGAATCAAACTGGTGAGAAAAGGTCTTGACGGCTATGATCGATTGTTATGGCAAAAATATTTAAATGCATTTTTTTTGTGACGCAGGTTCATGTTGGAAGCTGGTGTATTCCATGCACAACCCTTCGGCATACTCCATTTGCTTATTTTTCTTTCACAGAATGATGAATGTCTCGCAAAAATACTGCTTTGGTAGCATTTGCAGAATGACAGCAAAAATAAATGGAAAAATAATGTTTTTGCTGTAAAAATGATGTAGCAACAGCTTTCCCTGCCGTTGAGAAGTTGCGCTTCTCCTCCGAGTCTCTCCTTGTGTTTGCACTGTTAATTCACTGCTACCACAAGTACAGTATTGATTCTGCAGCACGGCTCCTGATTGTGTTTGAGTGGTGTTGACAGTCACATGTACATGCACCCTGACTCCCTGTTCCATGCTCACACACCGACCACTTCCTGTCAACCCCCATTATCATCATAATCATTTATTAAATGTGACTTGCACCAGAACAAGTGAGTATAAGAAGGAGGGAGCTCAGCGAAGGAGGGATTGCTTTCTTAATTAAACGAGTAGAAAAAAAAAGAAGGAGCATGGCGCCACAGGCTGGGCTTCTTTGAAGGAAAAACATTTATCTCATTCACTGCATTCCCCTGCTCCTCATTTCTCCCTCTCTGAGTTACTCTGTGGCAGAGAACATCACACACTCACTGCGGCGCACTGTGGCTCATTTTCGTTGTAGAGGTGTAACATGAGTATTGTTTCTTTCCAGGTCACACAAAACCATGCTAAATTACATAACATTATAAATTATTTTGCACCTGCCAATTTGGCTACACAGGGCTCTCTCTCCCTCACACACACACACACACATATACAGACCCCCTAAGTGATGCTCCTCATTGTGCCATATTCAGCAGTAATCAACTGGAAACTATATTCATGCACTTTTCCTGTCTTGATGACTACTCAAAGCTCTGCCTCTTCACCCATTCACTCACACACACACACACACACACACACACATGCTTTTTTCATCACACATCGATCATACTCATTCTCAGAGCAGTGTCTTACCAAGGGACACATTGGCATTGAATACTGACCCCCCCGTTTTAAAGACAAGCTGCTCTACCACTGACCCACAGCTGCCCTCTTAACTGTCCCTGGCTCGGTCTCCCTTGTAATTGTCAGTGTCACTGTGATTCACCTGTAAAATAAAAAAAGGTTGGATAAAATAGGAGTAAATAATGCATGCCATCAGCCGTCATGTGTAAAAGTTTTCTTTATCACAGTTAAACCTTCAGAAACTTAAGTGATTCACCAGAAAAAAAAAAATGTTGGGTTTTGTCAAATGGGGTTGAATGTTTGTGAACCAAAGTCATCACTATTGTAGTTTCAGGGTTTCCTTTTATCTACAAATGTGGTCAAAACGACAGGATTTAGTTTGCTGAGAAACTAGCTCTGGTGTTGTATGAGAGGGGGCATAGTCACGCATACAACAAAGACCTGTTGCATGATTTATTGTCTTTCACATAAGTTGATCAAATGACAAGTAACATAAGTAGGCTACCATAACAAAATAGGTCACTTTTTGCTCTGAATCTTGATTTTTGTTTGCTCCAACCATCGACCATTTATTTAAAATTGACTCTTTTAGTTTAGTCGATCAGAAGGTGAGAATATATTAAATACCTAGGGGGTGACTCCACTTGCAAAATGAAGTCCATTTGAATGAAAGTCTAAGGGCAAATGAGCCTACTTCTCACTTGATTTATAACGTCAGTAAACATTTTTCACAAGGAGTTAATGGCTTCAGTCTCTAATTTTGGGTCTTCTTTAATAGCACACAATGTTAACTTTGTAAATTATGTTCCCATTTTGAGGACAATGGACAAATACAGCACATCTGAGTAGACACCATTGTGACTGATGGCTGCCTGGTTACAGGTGATGCCTCTTAACTTTTGGTTGCAAGTCTTTAAAACATGACTTCATGTTCAACAGATTGGTACTCTGGAGACCTTTGAAATCCAAATGAAGCAATATACAACCGACCCGACCAGAATAATGAGTCAAACCAGCACCTAATAGCGGAGTAAAAGCAAAATAATAGGTGATGGATCTAAATGGAAAGAGGATACCTCTTTGAAAAGAGCAACAATATAACCCTAAATCTAGCAGACAATCATTGTATCTGATCCTGAATGTCATCTGGCCAAGTGCTTTTTTTTCATGATAACTAAGGGAGTTGGTCAGAACAACAGCATTATTATCTGAATCACTTTTGTCATGACAATATTTGACCATGCTCTCCTCAATAACTGGACCCACCTGACCTTCACGCACAGATAGGGTGGTGTGATTTGACAAACCGGATAAATGAAAGGAAATCTACGGGAAAAATTGTCTATTTCTCACTTGATTTCTGTCGCGAGTAAACATTTTACTGAGAATCAATCTCAATTTTCAGCTCCTCTTCAATAGGACGTGATGCCAATTTTGAAAACTATGTTCCTGTTTGGAGGAAAATGGATGAAGAATGGCACATTTGAGTGGGGACACATTCAAGTGATTGACTGCTGTAACATCAAACAGGTGCCTGTTTGCAGGTGACATCTGTGAAATTCCGGTTGCAGAACATCAACATGGCACCGGTCAATTATGGCACATTTCCACCGGCTCTACTCGGCACGACACGGCACGATTAGGTTACATCTCCACTACAAAAAAAGTACCTACTTCATGTGGGCGGAGTCATCACTGCACGGCTGAGTGAAACTGCGGTGACTTCGTTTTGTACGCAACACACACACATACACACACACACACACAGTGACTAGACTAGTGACTTTACACCAGACTTCTATAGTTTAGGTTTGTTAGGTCGTTTTAACTTATCTACAATTCGGCATTGTTCGGCTTGATTTGTGTCCACATTTCTCCGGAGTACAGCCTCTTACTCCACATCCTACAGCAGTCTGTGATGCGGTCTGTGTTAAGTTCTCTTAAGTGATCGACAGTTCAGCTCTGTTCGGCTTGATTTGTGTGTGGGACGTCTCTTCCTGTGACAGTCTGACCAATCATCGCATAGTACCTACTACTAAGCACGCTTGGAACCTCGCCGGAGCAGGTACTAAAAATAATACCTGGTACCAGGTACTATGCTAGTGGAAATGCTACTTAAACCGTGCCGTGGCGAGGCGAGTAGAGCCGGTGGAAATGCGCCATTAGCCAGTCATGAGTTGCCACTTGTTGCAAACAAGTCTGAAAATGCAGAGATGGTTGGAGACTCTACACTATACAATCTACTGTGCATAACAACAATATGATAAAGAGGCAAAAATGGCTCACAATGAAGTTGTGCATACAATCTTCCCTTAATGTCTTTAATCATTTTGTTATTTTTTCTTAACTTCTTAACTTAATTGTTGTGTTTGGACTTGGAACTTGTCCCTGAAAATGTACTAAAATGGAAAGGTTGTTGACTATTCAACCCTCATAATAGCTGCTATTATTTATTGATAAGGATGAATACCTGCACAGGGGAGAGAGATAAAGCTCATTGCACTGTAGATAAAGGTCATGAAAGGCTAGTGACTTCTCCCACTGCTCACAGTTGGTGCCCAGTCTGAGAGAGAGAGAGAGAGAGCGGGGGAGTGAAAAAGGAAGATGGAGGGAGAGATAGAGGTGGAGTTACTGTCACATAACGAAGGAGATGGCGGGCATTGGAAAGAAGAGAAGTTGGAAGGAAGGAATGAATGAAAGAAGGGGAGGTTAAAGGGGGGGATAAATGGAACTCTAAAAAGGGACTTGAGAAATGGAGGGAGAGATTTAGTAAACCAAAAGAGAAAAAAAAATGGGAGGAGTTTAAGAGAGAGTGCTGATTTCACACAGAAGACCACTGACGGATGGTTGGCATTTAGCTTCCCACTACCTCCGGAAATAACTAATTAAGCATGGTCTGCTGTGCGTGTGTGGAAGCTGACGTGTTGGTGCGGGAGGACACTGCGAGGAACTGTGAGGGAGAATAGGTGCATTCATTTCAATCACAAATGTCCTGATGCTTGTAATTCTGTTGAGCTTATTTCAGTTATTTGCTAAAAGCCGTTTCCTTAAAATGGTTGTTTTTTTGTCATAGCAAGGAGCATGTGTGAAGGTGATCGATTCAGCTCTTTTAAGGTGCTTTATAGAAAAAAACAGGGCTGTTTTCTGCTTAGGTCTGTGACTAATGCTGTCGGTTCACACTTTTATTGAACACTGAGGTCATTGACTGATGTCTTGAAAAAGTGCGATGTGATAAAAAAAAAACAAAAAAAAACATAGACATCCAAGAGCAGACAGTTTTGCAATTTCAAAATTGACTCACAGGAGAGGGTTAAACTTTTGTTGCTCGCGCCTTACACATCAGATTTAGTTTTGATGACTTCTCCCATTCATTCCACCTTTTATATTGTCAGACTGTCGCCACTGAAATAAATTTTCATGTGCCCTTTGCTTCTTTGCATGCACTGCACATAGTTTCTCTAATGCCACTGAGCCTGAGAGCTGTGGGATTGCTTTTATGGAAGTATTCCAACACTTTTATTGCCAGCCGATGGTGTATAACCTCCATGCAAGTGCCGAGATTGTTTTGGAAGGGTATTCTAATATTTTTCGCCCCTCTCTTTTCAATGAACAATCTTTTGCTCATCTAAAAGTATCTCAGTGAAGCAAGGTGTGCTGATCAAATAAGTAAAAGTGAGAAATTTGAAATACAAATACTGATCATGTTTGAACTTGGGCTTTCCAAAAACAACCTTAACACATGTTCCCAATGGAATCAAGTTTCTTCTTTATTATATTTGACCCTTTTTGATTTCACATACAGTATGGGTACTTTTCTTTTGTACGTCTCATTTGCCTATTGTATATTCCTTTTCATTGGCATATTTGTTAATTATATCTGGCTTTTTTTTTTTAATACTTTATGTTTCAACCAAAAGTATGTTATGAGATTAGCGTAAGGTCCTTTTACAGATTCATTTACAAGCCAATGTTTCCCTTCACCTTTGCATTTATTATTTGTCTTGCAGTTTTGGTAGTTAGTGATTGTATTTAGTTTGTGGCTAAAGAAGAGAAAAGGGTCCCACACTATCACATATCAGTGGCAGCAGTGGAGAGGAACTTCCGGTTTGTCACAGCAGTAACTTGGTCAGTGAGTCTGTGGCGTCTCCAACACAAGCACTCAGCACTTCCCTCTAAATTTGCTTGTTCTATTCTATCCTTTTATAATATTTCATGCACAAATAAAGAACCACGTCCAGAATATTATAGTTACATTAGTTGAGATGCTCACTCTCTGTATTTTAACACAGTATGGGAGTTTATGTGACTCCGCTCACCTTACCCAAACTTATTTGATTTAACACCCATATTTTAGTCATCACACGTAATATGAAAATACCAATGAAAGCATCAGATTGCCTCTTAGAAAGACCCACTGTTTACTTAAAAAACAGATTAGCTCACACTGTGGCTGTGAGAACAGAGCATTTGTATGACACTCAATATTCAGAACAGCTCCACAGACAGGAATGGCCCCTTGGCTAGATAATACAGGACAGTTTAATGTTGACAGTATTTATGTTGAACATTATGTTTGTCACGTTCGTAGAGTTAAACCACAAGCTTTCCTCTTAAATATATTGCCTCCTCTAACCTACTTGGTATGGCTCCTCTTAGCTTTTTTTTTTTTATCCTGTTTAATTTTATGGAGGTTTGCCAGTGAGCCAAACAAGAGATGCAGCAAAGGGAAGAAATGAATCGGGAGTGTCTTTAGTGGATGATGCTTAATGTTGCACCTAAGAGCAGCTCCTTAGAGACCACGCAATCTTTTCGTGAATACTCAGATATGCAAATGTGCAGTCACTCAGATGTGGAGCCAAGTAGACAAGCTAATGGACCGATATCAGAGGGCTCCTGTCTGTATTGATACTTTGCATTTTGAACCGCAGTGCAGATGCAGGTACACCTTGAGCAAACGTTAGCTCATGTCATTTTGCATTTTTCCAAAAGGATTTTAGGACGATAAATGCATCTCATGATGTCGCTTCCTACGGGACAGACTCACAGTTTCTGCTCTGAATTCAGAGGCAGAGTCAGAGTGTGGAAACAAGAATAGAGACATAGAGTCAATTGAGAAATGAAGAGATGAAATAGGGCTCTTGAGGCAAATGGCAAAGTGACAAAGTGCTTTTGAGATGGAGAAAATGTCAGACACTGCAGAGAAAAAGAGCCAGCTATAATTTTACTAGACTTACTAGACCCCACCCAGAGCCTGAAGCTTAACCATTACCAGCTAATGCCTAACCTTAACCTTAACCTTAACCTTAACCTTACATAATACAAATCTTAGCCCTAAACTTAACTAGTTCTTCAGAAAGGAGGTTCTCTCTCCTTTCTGAAGAACTAGTCGAGACCACCTAAATCGAGACCAAGACCACAGTGTATCGAGACCGAGACAAGACCAAGACTTTGAGGGGTCGAGACCGAGACAAGACCAAGACCGTGGCAGTAAAAGTTGGACGTGGTCCCAGCCGTCTCTGTTAGCGTCGCTTTGCAGAATTTACACGTTTTATTATAGATGAGTTGGCTGACATCTTCTCACGGCCTCTTCTCCAGTCACTCACATGCACTTCTGTGCGGGGCGTGTGAAAGGGGGCAGGAGGGGTGACAGCCGTTAATGGTGACAAAATTTCAAATGAAAAATGAGTCTAGTTATTGGTTGGACCCGAAGCAATACGATTTATGCAAAATCACAGTAATAATATTAACAAGTTAATCCAAAAATGCACAGGCAATTTATTGATATCCCCACAGTTGTGATCTTGACCGGTCTTGAAATAAAATCCAGAGTCCGCTTTGTCCGAGACCGAGACAAGACCGAGTAAAAATGCAGTAGACTACGGATGCGACCAAGACCTTCAAAAAGTGGTCTAGAGACCGTTTTCACAAGACCAAGACCGATCTGGAGTACTACACTATCTCTCTCATTAGGACCAAGTTGTGGTCTCCATGAGTGTTACAGAGATTTTTGATTATCAGGTGAGACGACCAATGCTGGAACCTCTGGAGTCAGTGATGAGTTAAGTTGGAAGACAGCTCAGATCTGAGGAGAACTTAGACAATGCCTGACATCTGAACAGTGAGGCATCATCGCAGATTCTGGCGAGCAGCGTGCCATGTCTGATACATATAGTTAGTAAGACTTGCGGTAGTGTCTGGTCCAGAAGCCTGGCGCCTTGGTATCTAGGGAGGGAACCTTGAAAGGGGCCTAGTTTGTGTCTTATCCTAAGTTATGGCTGTTTTATATTGAACACCAGGTCTGGTTATAAGAATATGTGAGGAATTAAAGTTACTGAATTTTCGAATTTTCTCTCGCAATGAAGACCACTGGTCCTGATAAGGTTAGTGTTTATGTCAGAAAAGGTCCTGAAGAGGCAACAAATACAAGCACACACACAGAGCTAGAGAGAAAACCTTCACTTTTAACCCTGTCACTGCTTTGTTTGAAGTAGCTCCTGACGACGCCCTCACATACCAGGAGGAGGGTCAGAGAAGTTGCATCACACATACAACTACAAGAAGCAAGATATCGCAGCTAGGGCTCTATATCAAAATATTATAAGGTGTGCATGCCCTTCTTATTGTTGATGACTTCAGTATTGTTTTTCTCCGGGTTCTCCGGCTTCCACCCACATTCCAAAGCCATGCAATATGGGAAATAGGTAAATTGGACACAATAAATTAACCATAGGTGTGAGAGTGAGAGTGAGAGTGAATGGTTGTTTGTCTCTATATTTGGCCCTGAGATGAACTGGCAAACTGACCCCGCCTTATCGCTCTATTTCAGCTGAGATTGGCACAGCACCCGCCGCGATCCTCCTGTGGAGGATAAAGCGGTAGAAAATGAATGGATAAATATGTATATAAGTCTTTTCATTTTTTCTCTTGTTATTTGTTTAATTTCACTGCTAATTTGTAGTCAGGAGACACACATACACACACACACGTGTTGAGGTCTGTGTTTAATGCAGACATGCATTTCTGCTGTTTGCAGAGAAAACAAACAAGTGTTTCATTATTCATGTTGATTAGGCAAACGGCTCTGTTTCTGTGTTCCACTAACAAGCCAAAGAGGAGGACAGGAAGAGAGTGAGGACTGCATTTGTCTCCATTCCATCAGCACATTCATAGACACACACACACATACTGTAGAGTAAAAAAGACGACAAATGCGACCAATTATGGATAAATGCTTACTATTCATAAATGACATCCTGCATTGTTGCATTGGATTGTTCATTTGTCTTCATTTTGTGAGATTTTCAAACTGTCTCACTAAAAGCTGCATGTAGTGTAGTTTAACTACAGTAAATACATGAGCAGTTATGTGACGTCCAAAACCAACTGTTGACACACATTGCTGATGATTTAGTTGTATCTCAAGATTCTGTGTGAAATATACATGTTTTATTTTCTATTTCTAAGACATATGATGGATTATATTTAAATCAATATATTCCATTTTTAGAAATCTCCAAAACCCACTTCTGAGCAACTGTAGTTATTTCCAACAGCAAGATGTTTGGAAAATATACACGTTTTTATGTATTATATATGGAGTAAGTCACACATGTGCAAGTCTCAAGCAAGTATGGTCATGCAAGTCAGGTCGAGTCCTTGCTTTAAATCAAGCAACTCACAAGTGAAGTCGTATGAATTCAGAAGATGAAGATGATTTCCCTCAACCTTTATTATTCAACATCAATAAAATGAAAGTAAATAAAACTATGGAGCCTAAAAGGTAAAGAATATTGACATTAGGTCTACATTAAACCATGGAAATTAATTTCTAATATTTGGCAAGTTTCACACACTTATTATAACCAACTTTTGACCCACTGAGACGTTAACTAGCATTAAAAATGGCAAATAACTCACTTACTATCTTAACTTCCTATCTGGGATTTGAAGTGTTTCATATGAAATTTCACATGGTGTTGTTGGTGTTGCTCGCTTGCCAGGTTTGTACGCAAGCCCGCAATCAGACACCCAATGTTTTCCGTGTTTCAAAAACAAATTGTAATGTGAAGTTGAGTCTGAATTAAGTCAAATCAAATCTTTTACCAGCGTTAATCAAGCAAGTCTCAAGTCATCGAATTTGTGACTTAAGTCAGACCGCTGGTTCAGTGGTATAAACTGGATGATCATAGATTACATGAAATGTTATTAAAGTGAGAGAGGGGAAGCATTTGTATTTAGGTAACGTCTCCAGGATGTGATATATTGTAGGAATAAATCTACATGAAATCAAATAATCAAAATAAATAAATAAATAAAACCAAATGTTAATTTGCAGTAATAAAATATTTATTGCAAGTGTAGAGCGTGTGTGAGAGTCTCCTTGCTGCATGTTGATTGATAATCCTAAGAAGTGAATGTGCAGTTTTTCTTTTCAGAGTTTTATATGTAGACTTTAGACTATAGACAGCTATACATAGCACATGTATAGCATGTATCACTGCCCTATATACACTAAATGCACCTCCACCCACACACATGTATGCACACGGGGGAATGTCTGTTGGGTTGAAAAGCAGACATTTGGACCACTTCCCCTCTCTTGAATATTCATGAGCACCTGCTTTCTACCAAACACTCAGGAGATCAGCAACACAGCATTAGCACAGGAATGTGGCTTCATACTTTAATGTGTGTGTGTGTGTGTTTGTGTGCATCTGTGTGAGGAGTGAGTGAGTAGTTTTCTGTCTTTTAAGATAAAGTGATTTCAAAATCTCGCAACCATATTTTTGTTTCTTTCTGGTTCTGTCCACTTTTTTTTGGATGATGTTGATATTAAAATAATATATGACTTTATTATTTTGATTGAAACAGTTACCCCTGTGCATTATAGGCAGTATAATGTGATGTGTAATATGCATAATCTGGAACAGATAAACATTTAAGGAGGCATTAAGGAGGCTCATTAGACATTTATTTATTGAATACCAAGAGTCGTGATAGTCGAGCTGTTCTTGTCTATAAGAGCATTGTGGTGTTGTCTGTGTGAGAGTAAAGCTGCTATTTCGGATGTTATATGTTGTACATGTTTGGGTTTATATTAGATGTTAACTATAATATCATAAGAAAATTAGTAACACCGTATTGTTCTGCTTTATAGCAGAAAAAAGTATGTTTTATCCATTGCTTACTAATATTTTAGGAACATTTCCAACAGTCTGATCAGTAAACATCACCCTCCGTGCTATTTTTTAATGCAATGTTACTTCAGATGTTCAGACTTCCTGACATATTCACTAAGTTGTGGGATGTTTTGCTCCAACAGTCATTACTTCACAAATGTATGTTATCTGTGTGCGGCAGCTGTGCTGGTTTCAGTTATCAGACGTTTAACTGCCATGTTGCCCATTTTAAGCTGTGATTTGCTGACAAGGCAAGTTTTTAAAAATCCTAAGTTATTCAATTATTATTATTACTCAAAAGGGACGCTACACCTATTTATCTGTGTAATTGTTTTTGAAAGGCCTGTGTTAGTTATGACCTTTGTGTACAATCATGATGAGATTTTGTCACGTTAAAGGTTCGGGATTCCGGCATTTCATGATAAATTCAAATGTGCGTTCAATGGCATGTACTGATACTAGAAGTAACATGAAACCAACACTCATGTCGTGAGGACATAACATGTGATCTATGCACACACACGCACAGCACAGGTCATCCAGCTGACACATAAGCCTTGCTATTGACACCAACCTCCCTCCTTCGAATCCAATATGTCTTTGGCAAATTCTCTCTCTACACACACACACACACACACACACACACACACACACACACACACACTAAAAGAGAGTGAGAGAGAGAGAGAGAGCTGTATACAATGACTGTGGTTAAGGTTATTATTAAGGGACACACATGTATGAGGGTGGTGTGGGTATGATAGGGGGCATAGGGGACATATCTTTTGTTAGCAAGGAGATGGATGATTTTTTTTTTATTTGAAATGCAGTTTTTAACTAAAAGACTAAAGATTTGAGCAGATGCTTAGAAGGTCAGGCTAAATTATACAGGAGTTAAAACTGTGAAGGGGTTGAAGGGGGATTTTGAAGAGATGGAAAGACTTTAATTTAATCATTGTAATCACAACAATCTTCAGATATTTTAGATCCTACAAGTAAGATTCTTACATACTTTTATTTTAACAATCAGACACATGTGGACAAATAAGAGATACAGCAAATATGATGTTTCATTCCCTGTCACAAATGATTGACAATTTGAATATCATATACATATATATCAATAACCTTTAATCCTTGTCCTGGAATGAAACATTAGGTAATGTTATTTCAAGTTGCTAGCATTTCAACACAACAGCATACAGTAGCTACTCTGTATGTTTGCATGGTAGCATGCTGCAGTCTTTATATTGTTTGATACAATCAGCTAATAGTATAGATTACAGGGGTCTGATTTAGAGTTAATTGAGTTTCATGAAGGCATTCTGTATAACCTACATGTGAGAGAAAAACAAATCTGTAATTGCATCAACATTGTTAGTGAAAACCGAAAAGACATCAGGTAAATGATATTGTACAAATTACACTTACTGTCAGACAACTCACGTTTGAATGTTAGACATGCTGGTGTGCAGGTGGCGCTACAAGCACGAGCAGTAACACCAGCATAGGATAGCAGTAGCAGTGGAAGACAGAGGGAGAGATGGGAAATTATGCAGCTTAAATGCCCCCCCCCCCAAATTAAGAGGGAGTGGAGTGTATGAGAGGCGTGTCTTTTGGATATTAAAATGCAGCTTGAGTCATTAAATGTTTGTCCTCTATAATTATTATAGTGGTTATTAACATATGGAGACTGGACTAAATGACAGTATTCATAATGGTAAGTTTAAGCATTTAAGTTACTTGAGTGGAATGTACTTGCATACTCAGCCAGAAAAAAACGACAGCACAGTGAATGTGCCACTTTGAACTCATAACAGAGCTGAGTCATGCAAAGGACATTAAATTATGTTCCTAATCTTAGTACAGGAAAAAAATAAGCTTTGAATAAATTCATGCCGAAGGTGAAAAGAGAAACATCAGGGAGATGGAAAGAAAAGCAAAAGCAGTGTAGATCATCACACTAGCAGGGAGGGAAAAGGGATGAAGGCAGAGGTTTTTGACCGCTACATTAGCCTCTGTGCTTGTCTCTCTCCAGCACCATTAGCATATCATTAGAAAACATCTGAACTCACAGATGTTGGACTTTTAGCCTGGCAGGCGTGCTGAGAATCCAACACACTAACACGCATACATACACACACACTCATCGCCCCAGTCTGTACGTGCACGCACACACACAGATAGACGTGGTGTGAACTCCCAGATGTTTTGTGTTGGCTCATGGCAGGATCAGAGAAGAGGAGAATGGAGCTGGCACAGATCTAACTGACAGAACTGGCCGGGAAATGCAGAAGAGATTCCGTGTGCATCCAATCAGTAACAGCATATTTAAGTACAGTATATTAAAAAGCATGAGCCAACGTCTGCGCATGCATGTATGCTTCTATGTAAGCACAAATTAGGGCTCGGCTCTTGCATTTGTTTTTAAATGGAAATCTGTTTTCAGAAAGCATGGTAGTTGGGCGCTTGCTGAAAAGTTATATTGTTCATGTTGTTTACAATGGCAGGGCCTGCCATCTTGTTTATATGCTTATTGTCAGGCTGCGTAAATCTCAAATAGGAAAATCAAAATTTAAGTAAAAAAAAAAACGAGTTTGGTACGAGAAAATTGGAGATGCAATTTTTGAGCCAAATTGCCTAGCCGTAGCACAAATACATTCAGTTGTGTATTTATACACATAGGTAAGCATTCTTTGGCTTTATTGCACATTTGTGTATCAGTGTGAATACGTGTTCATACACTCATATTATCATGGCGGTTAATAGCCATCTGCCAGCCTGTGGAGACTGAGCTGTCTCTGCTCTGTCAAGCAGTCTGTATTTAGCCTCCCTTGCGAGAACCTGAGCAGATCATTTAGACAAGGTGAAGATGCAGGACCAACGCACAAGGGTGTAATCATTATCTGACAGGCACACGGGGATGGTATTTAATCGTTTTGGCAACTAGCCCGGCAAAGGCGTCTGTCAGCTTCATACCATCTCTGCAAGGATTGATCAAAAACAAACAACAACATGAGACACGTGGGGTGAAGATCATGTAAGGTGTGGTGCAGAAGGTGTTTTTTTTTACATATATGAAACCGGTTAAACTTTTGGTGACACGTTTTCGATATAAGCGCACTTTGCTTTACCGTACTTGTGCGACGGTTTGAGCTAGTGGAAAAGTTTTTACGGTAATTTCACTCACACTGTTGTAGGAAGCCGGTGCATCAGCGTCTTTGTCACCAGAGAGAGGAGAGAGTTGGAAAAAACACCTGTACGTAGTTTCCATTTTGTTTTTGGACATTGCGACAAAGACTCAAACGAATGTCATTTTAAATGTGTTTTATACTGTTCACATTTCAAAGTTAACACGCAAAATCTGGTGTCTGTGTACATCTTAAATAAGCAAAGAAAAGTCCAGACGGACATTCTGAGGCTTAGGTGTTAAAATTTGCGTTTCACAAATTAGCCAAGTAAAGAGGATCATTTTGGGATTTATGGTGAAAGTGAAATTTAGGTGACAAAACCTGAGAAATAAAAATGAGTGTTAAAAATATACTGCTGGGATAAATGAAAAATGAAGAAATAGAGAATGCAGTTTACACTTTAATGGGTAGAATCTTAGTATTATACAATGTGTTTACAGAGACAGACAAAGGTCTCAGTCGAGTGTTTGGCAATAAACACCTGACACCCACATTTATACTTGAGTGCAGCTCGCTGAGTTCTCTCCATGAGCTCCAGTACTTTAATATTTGCCATTTTCAGGGACAGAGCTCTTTGTGCAAGCATAATGTTGTAGAGATCCTAGAGAGGCTTATACATGCATATGTATAGTTGCTTTTAGTGTATGTGCCATTGCTTTACATAACATATAGTATGTCATTTCATGTACAAGCAGTAATCCCCAGTCCATACAGGCAGATGCTACAGTAGAGACCCTTTCAACTATAGATGACAAGTACTATAAAAAAACAACAACATTGTTAGCTCCTTGTCTGGTTTAGCTGTTTTTCTTTGAGGTTTCCATTTTATTGATCATTTTGTTGATTGAAAAACCTTTTATTCTCATTTTGTGTGCACTGGGAAGACCAGTGCCCACCCACAAATAAAAAAAAGACATAATTCAAGCTTATTATTATTCCATAAAGTTCAGAAAGCCAGAATATGTGCCTTTTTGTACATTTGTTTAAAACATAAACAAACAGCAAACATTTTTGGGTGGATTGCCAAATACTTTTGTGCAAACATTCACATTTCCCTTAAAATAATGTGACAACTACGGTGAAAACATCATCAGGTTGTTTTCCATGCAAAATTAACCTCACTCTCACTCTCTCTCTCTCTCTCTCTCTCTCTCTCTCTATTTTAGTTAGAGTTATACTGTAGGATGACTGTTGTAGATTTATATTTTTTATTTACTTTTACACCAATATATTTGTTCGTATAGGAGGAGGATTTCCGCTTTGACAGGTCTTTGACATATTTCTTTTTCTTCTCAAAATTCCCAAACAAGAGACATTTGAAAATGTAAAGATGAGATATCAGAGAATCAAACTTAACACATTCTGTGCCTCTTTAAATAGAGTCTATCCAAGGTTATTTTGAATTAATTCTGTTCATTTGTGCTATGGCTCATGATGTGTATGTCAAAACACAACATTACTAACACTGCCTATCTCCATCTGTCATCCGCTGTACATCTAACCCTCACAGTTGGCCTTGAGACATCAGCCTGAAACCACAGAGACGAGATAAAGAGTCAGCCATGTTTAAAAAAAAAACCCAGACACATGGGAAAAGAAGAACATGAAAGAAGGAATACCCTTAGCAACTGGCAGCATTTTGTGTGTAAAACATAAACAAGCTAAAATCAGGTCAAAGTATTGTCCATGTGTCTATCCATCCATCCATCTCCATTCTTAACAAGTCACTACAGATTACGAAGGATGTGATGTTGTGTCCATGTCAGCGTTCATCCTGGCATCTTGTCATCACTCCTGATTGAAACGTTACAAGAATAGCCATCACCCTCACCACTTTCATCTCTGGTTATTCATCCGTCCATTCTTCTCTTTCCTGATTCCCTGTGTGTGATGACTCATCAATCTAAATGTCTTCCTTCTCCCCATGACCTCGTCCATCCCCAGCCTCACCTCATCATACTCTTCAGCTCCATCCTCCACCTCTTCCATACGCTCCTTGTCTTCTGATTTTTGACTGCATTTCCCTCAGCACATCATTATCATGATCCACTAACCCTTTAATTATCATTCCTTCACCTTTATCTTTTCATCTAATTTTGCCTTTCTTCCCAACTCAACCCACTGCACCAATCCATATTTCCTTTCTCCTTATTTCTGCTAAAGCATATCTTTTTTTACCATACCCTCAAGAGTCAATGCTTACGTTCGCTTGACGTCTCTCCCTCTGCATAACCCCATCAGCTATCTTGTATCTTATTGGAAACAGACAAAAGAAACATTAGCAGATACAAATCAATTGATGGTGTTACATTGTGAGGTTGCAGCTGGGGACTCATCACATTACTCTGAGTAAGGTGAGGATCAATGCAAGTCAATGGCGACGAGCACATTTATAACATGCCACAGCAACAGTTCAGCCCCCGTGACTTTGGGTTGATTTTGTCATTGGGACGACGGATGGAATATTTTAACAGTAATGAACAGAAGGCAGAGGGCACGCCACCAAGTCATGGAGGTTGTTTTTTTCATTGTTATGCAAATCCTTGTCCCTCATTGTTGGGAACATTTTAATTATATAGCTGCAACTTACATTAATTAGGTCAAAATACAGCGTTCTTTTTTTTCAGCGTTTCTATTAGACACTAATGGCCTCTGTGTTTCTGAAAGACCATTTAAAATCTGAGCACAAATAAAGAAAGAAATCATTGTCACATGCTCGGCAAGGCTGCAACACTATCCCACACGTCCTCATGTTTCCTAAATCCTTGAGGGGCTTTGAAAGTGTTTGCAGATCACGCTCATGATTGACTGAATGAGCCCGCTCATTAGGGTTACAGACTCACAGAGCCCTCTGTGCGGATAAACGGTGACATGTATGTTTTGAATCAGTGTACACACGCGATTGCACATTGTCACATTTCAATTTTCAATAAGTGATTTTTTTTCTTGTTAGATATTTTGGACTGACACAATGGCCAACCAAAGCTTCTGATTTTGGTCTGGTTTCAGAGGAAGTCTTTGCTGGTTTAGGGGCTTAACAACCAAGGAATTTCCCGCCTCAGCGGTGAAAGGTTTTTGCCACTGTTTCATGATCCAACCAGGTTTGGCAAAGTCTTAAAGGCAGTTGAGATGCTGGCATTGGCCCCGATGAGCCATGAATACGGTCATGTTTGAATTCCAGCCAGAAGAGATTTGGCATTGGTCTTGTTAATTTGTTCTCCAAACACGCACTGTTGTAGTGCCATATGGACTGTAATCTTAGTCTAATTAAACCCATTTTGCACCATGAAATTGGGCAAGAGAGTACAGAAATGAATGGTTTAATGTGATTGACCAAGAAATATTCAGTTGAAAGGTAGAAATTCCCTCATTAAATCACTTTCATGATGCCAGTCTTCACTGAGTGTGGTTTGTGCAGAACACAGAGCTCGCATCAGACTGCCAGTGTCCACATGCCTATAGGCCTCTGCTTTGATAGGCCTTTATTACCAAGGTGTGACTATGATCTAAGTAAGTGACTTTGGCTAATTCAAACAGAGAATGCCTGTGGGGGAAATGGGTGTATAGAAGAATGGATAGAGGTAAAATTAATACAGATCTATTGATTCAAGGTTCTGTGAGGTATTGGTAAAACAGCAATATAGTTTTTTCACTGCGTGTGTTTGTGTTCATTCAGTGTTGTAATCACTAGGTCAAACTCTGGTATGTGTACCACCAATGGCTTGGTATAAAAGTATTGCTGTGGAGTATTTTTGAATTCATGCCGTCACTGAATTGACTAATCATCCTATAGCTTACACTCGAGCCCATGAGGCTTTTAGAAGCTGCCTTTTACCCGAGCTTTACGACGTGTTGTTGGACTCCTCTCTCACGTGACCTTCTACCTTTGAAATACAATGTTCGAATTCTCTGCCTTTTCCTCGCGGAAATAAACGTGTATTTCCAAGACGACATGTATAATAAATGTGTGCAGAATGGCTGAAATCGTGAAGCAGCGTACACTGCAAACACTTCCTGTATTCTGTCGCCTGATATGGATGCTATGCATGTTTCTCATGCATGCAAAAATGTTATTCAGAAGGGTTTTTTAATGATTAGTTGTATGGAGTGCATGAATATGCTTGATGAGTCACCCTGTTGCCCTTTAAAACTGAAATATAACATTTTTTTTCTCTTAAACGTACAATATTTAATGTTAAAACATCTGCCTTTGTATCCCCCCCATATCTTTGATTTCACTACATTATATTATCCCTGTGGCAAAGAGACAACCCAGCCGAAGACACAAAGGAAATGAATTATTTTGTATGCAAAACATTCACCTGATATCTATCTGATAACACCAGCTCGGATGGAAAACACTGCATGAGCAATATCATGCAAGTAAAGGTTTAACAAAGTAACTGCTGTGTACACTGGTTTTAATTAAATCCTTTCTGAAACAACAATAACACTATAGAAACTTACTTTGTAATTTTAATTACCATCGCTTGATGACTTGACTAAGTCAAAATTGACTGCTCTGCCTCGAGTTACTGGTTATGATGTTGTGTTTGATCCGTGTGTACACCTGCGCTTTGTTTGTTGTAGCTCATTATTCAAGCTTATGTGATTCTCTTACAGCCCTCAGCACAATTATTTGGCCCACTCACTGTAAAAAAGCCTCAGTTCCCAAGTTGGACAAGCATGAATTACCTCACAGTTAAGACGCAGCCGTACAAGATATTATCATACTCGGTGTGCATTCAAAAATAAGTAAGAGAACGGAGTGAATGGACTCCAGTTTGTTCATTTTGTTTATTTATTTATTTATTTATTTATTTCCATTTGCAGCAGTTGAGAGATAAAGACACACTATAGTGCTTTGTCATTATCAAATCAGTCACACTCATAAATGTTTTGTTGATGCTGCACTCTTCGTCCATGTTAAATGCAACTCAGAGTGCTTTACATAAAACGCCGCCACCCAGCCCACCCACTCACACATTTATCCACCCAGAAACATTCACATACCTCAGTATATCCAACTAAGACATAAAGACTCGAATGAATCATGCATGACAAAGGATCTGAGGAAACACCAGAGGTGGATTTATAGATAGATAAATATCTAATCCCAAAAAGGGTGATCTAAAAATATACATATCAAAAGATGAAAAATGAAAAGATACATACAAACAAATTACATAAAATGGGATAGGTTTAAAAGCAAATCAGAAGGGCAGAGAACATTAAGAGCTTTATAAAGAAAAAAAGTGGCTTATGAAACAAAAGGACATACTCTGACAATATTCTTAAGGTGATAAAAAAAAATAATCTTAGTAATATTTCTAATGTGTGGATAGAAAAGAATTCAAAAATATTTTTTTAGTTGGATTCAAAGCCAGGGCTTTTTGCATTCACTTGGTCTCTGTGGGCTTTGGTACCGATGAGTTAAACTTCAGTTTTGTCCTTGAAGATAGCCATCCTTGACAGTTGGCCCTGGGTCATCAGGAGACACAGCCATGTAAAGATGTGTCATCTGCGTAGCTATGGAAATTGTTGCCATGTCTCCTGATGATATAAAGATTATAAAGAGTCGGGCCTAAAATGGATCCCTATACTGTATGTGCTACACTGCAGTTCAATCTATAGCTCTGAGAAAATGACTCACTTATGTTTACAATCAAATTTCTCTCAGTAAGACAGGATGGAAACCAGTTACCTGTTACTAACTTGACAAATGTTAACTCAGTGCTTCAATTAACCTGGAAACCATCATTTAAAGTGAACAACAGTTAGAGCAGGCTGCATTGTGAATTCAAAAGTCCAAGCCCCTTCATTCAGACTTCCCTCTGAAGCTACGCCTCCAGAGCACAGGAAAGCGCAACGAACACAGATTCACAAGCACTGAGCAGCATCTGTAACTCTCTGTACTTTTTGGTGAAGTTTTTTGGATACTTGTTCAGTTGACGACGATGAAAAAACAACAAATACACACAAAGACACTGGTCAAGTAGAAACAGGGCCACCATGTCATCACCGATGTTCACTCTGGTCTTGGATTGCTTTGCATCAGCCTTTTTCTTAACAGTGGCTTTTCCCAAAAACCGCCTTTCGTTTGCGACCAACACCTGTTGTTGTCACCTTTTCTGCCATAACGTTGCTGCAACCTGTGGGCAGATGACAGTTTGATTGATGCATCACGATCCAATTCATTTGTTCGGACTGTTCAGTATGATTGGACTGTGTTTTTACAGGCTTCTCTGTTCCACAGCTGACTGACATTTTTCATTTTTTTTTCAATGCATTCACTCATTGGTTACGATTGGGGATGTGAAGAGGATTTTAAGCAATACGGTAAAAAAAATGCTCCAGAAAATGATCTACCACAACTACCTTTAACTGATTTTTCAGGAGCTTATGTGTGGCAGTTTTCAAGGCAGTTGGAAAAACATCCATGTTAAAATGTACAATATTAAGTGTATCATATTCTAAAGAGCTACTGAACTGATTTTAAAAATGATAATGCATTAGGATCTAAATCGCAGAGTGTTAATGCAGCATAACCATCAGAATCTTCTGGGTGGATTTATCAGGGGTGACAACAGGTATGACACGGTGCTTGCATACTGTGAATTAAATTGTGAATAAGGCCTGGCTCTGTATCTGCAGGACAATGATATTATATTTCCTTGGTAGTCAAAAGCTTTCCTAATTTCCTGCTACAGCCTGTTTTCTGGTGTAAATATCTGGCGGATTTTCTTTTTTACCCTCCATCTGATGAAATATAAGACTTTAATAACAAATACATAAATGTATAAAAGGAAAAACCTGAAACCGGTATTCAAAAAAATGAAGTTTGTAAATGCACCTTTGGGTGAAAAAATGTCTTTCAATTCGAGATGTCTTTTAACTCGAAGGTTGTGGGTTTGATTCCCAGCTCCGTCTACATGCCGATGTGTCCTTGGGCAAGACACTTAACTCCATGTTGCTCCTGATGGCTGTGCCGGCAGTGGTGAGTGGGTATGAAAGATGAGTGACAGAAAATGCGCTGCACATAGGTGCACTGTATGTAAGTGACTCACACTTACATACAGTGCAGCGAATGGGTGTGAATGGGTGAATGGCAGTGTACAGCAGCTTTGAGTGGTCATCAAGACTAGAAAAGCGCTATATAAATACCAACCATATATGTGTATATGTGTAAGTGCTTTACAGTAAATAAACAACAACATACAAAGTGTAGTAAAACACACACACACAATTAATTAATAATCGGTCACCTGAACATCTGAATTACTACAATTACCCCAACTGTTATGATATTGTATATTTGAGGCACATGCATGAATATCCCATGAATGCCAGTCCTGTCAGTCTGCAAAGGTGATTTAACTAATTAGCAAACCGTCAATTAAGAGAGAAGCAGCTAATGAGTGTGGCCTCCTGGTGTGGTGTTTTTTTCAGAAATACCTGCACACTCTGTGCTCTCTGTGTATGCAGAACTCAGTGTGAGAACAGTGTGGAGCCTGTTTCCCCCCTCTCACCCCCTCACCCTGCTGCCAGCATGTATCACAGTTTGATTTCAGCACCATGGACAGAGTCTCTCAGTCTGCTGAGGAAAAGGGACATTTAAAAAGCACTGAAGTGAAAAAAGAAGCGCTCTGTTGTTTAAAAGCATCAAAGTCCTCATCAAGACATCAACACGTGTCTATAGTAGGTTATTGTGTCTTCCACCAATAGTCAACACAATGATCAATGTGACCCTGTTCCTAAAGGCATGTCTCTAAAGCTCTAAGTCTTTAGTTCACTCACTGCATTATCTGCTATTTGGTTCATAAAATCAACTTAAAAGCCATCACTGTATTATGAATCTCGTTTTATGATTATTCAGCACCCCTGTCTAGAAATGTGAAAACAAAAAAATACTAACTGTAAGAAACGTTCAACTCGCCCGTTCCCCAGCCTGTGTGATTTATGTTCTGCAGTGGACCGGGGAAACCCCCTAAGAGATGGACAGACCGCATCTTTCACTGGGACAACCGTGAAGCATCCCTTTCGTTTTGCCATCTGTAAAAATGAAAGTGTGCTCTCCACCGTGTAACTACGCGCGATCCCCAGACCGTCTGTCAATTTTACCGACCTGCTATCGGCAGCATAGATAAAATGATTCCGGGAGGAATTACGACTACAACATAATGAACTCTAACAGAATAGAGTTCAAGCTGTGATTCTTTCCCCCCCTTCTTCGCAGTTTTATGTTCTCGTTTAAAGCAGCACAAAACAGCTCACTGTTCTTTGCTTCTTCTTTTCTTTTTCTTTTATCCGTGTCGTTGAGTGATCGCACTTTATTTCTTGACCATCTCTTCCACCCCCCACCACCCCTTCCCCTCCATGACCAGATGTTTGCGCTCATAAGGTCGTGATGTTGAAATAACGATGATTTCTAGCGGATCCCAAGAGCGCCATCATCAGTGTCCTGCGGCTGTAGGTGGCCCGATGTCCCCTCTGTCTGTCAGCTGTCCTGCATGCTGCTGCTGCTGCTGCTGCTGTGGCGGGACAGACACGAGTGGAGTGAACCAATGCGCCAGGACGTTTACGCGCAGGCAGAGCGTCTCTGTCACTCTCACTTTAATCACCATGAAAACGTATCAAATCAGTGTTCGTCACTTCAAACACTCATAGTGAAATACTCATGTGTTCATTGCCTTCTTTTTTTGCGCAGAAACGGAGATTTCTGTTCAACACACCATGGTGTGGGGGAGTGGAGACTGATGGAATACTGAGAGGTTCAATATTCTGTCAAGTGCAGACGAAGACCACTACCGCGGATCATCATTTGCGCGCAAAGACGCACGCACAATCCATTTTTGAAGGGCTTTTCCTCCTAGTCCGAGTTGACCAAGCATTATCAGTAAGAATTCAGTGTTACAGCAAGTTAGAGACGACAGACTGGGAAACCAGTGATGAGGAGGGAGGAAAGCGACACACATCATCTCAATGAGAAAGAGAGAAAGAGAGAGAGAGAGAGATACATGTGTGAGTGGGAGAGCGAGAGAGGGGGTGAGAAAAAAGAGAAGGAGAGAGACGGGGATGCGCATGTCCAGTTCCTCCATGCAGACTGTTTTTTCAGTTCGCCAATCACTCTCTCTCGATCTCTCTCTCTCTCTCTTTCTCTCTTTCTCTCTCTCTCTATCTCTCTCTCTCTTTCTCTCTCTCTCCCTATGTGCAAGTGCACCGGGCGCTTACTTCTCTTCTGAGCGGGTACTGCAGGGGAAGAAACGAACGAACCCACCATGGAATAGGAATAACTGCTGGACAAAACGGGGAAAGACAGCCTCTCTCATCTTTATTCTTTATTCTTTATTCCCCCCTTCTTTTCCCTGACACCCCCTTTTTCTCTTTTTTTCTCGCATCCCCCCTTTTTGCCTCTCTCAATGTCTCTCAACAGTTTCTGAAGGGATTGAAGGAAAAGGCAAAAAAAAAAAAAAAAATGAGGATTATTATTTTGTCTTGGCACTTTCTCTGGGTGCTTTCTGCCCTTTGGGAGGTGGCGACGGGGGCTTTCCCCAGCTCAGTGCAGATAGGTAAGTTGGATGATTACTGATTTTACGCACGGATGCTCAGATGTAACACACTGCAACGAATATCAGCGGGTTTATAGCAAATATCAGTCACAGAGAAGAGGGGGAGTGCACCGGGACCAGTGAGGCACCACAACACAGATGCCAAACTCAATAAATGGATGCAAAGATTATAGATCAGAGCACATAATTATAAAACATCTCCCCTTGTTAATTTTCTCTTCTCTTCACCCTCATCCTTTATTTATTTCAATTATTTTGTATCCCAGATATCTCACACCTTGAAAATGCACAGTAACTCTTTTACTTCATCTATGCTGTATGAGTGGATTCTGGACTCATGGGTGTTTTAGACCCTTGTTGCCTTCTAGTCTTCTTTTTTTCACTGTTTAGGTACTGCAGTACTCTCTCTCCCTCTCCCTCTCCCTCTCTCTTTCTCTCTCTCAGTGCTGGGGAAACCTGTTTTTTTGTCCATCTCATATATAAAGTTTGCAGTAACCAAGACCTTGATCACCATTGGTTTGCTCAATGCCTATGGACCATGTACATAAAAATCCCCGTCATGCACACACACAGATACACAAACCTACAAGCATGTGTGTGTTAATGAATGCACTGCATCACTCCGTGTGGGGGGCAGCTGGGAGGTCCTATAATGAAATTCAGCTCCTTGACTCTGTTTCCCTACAGCTGCCAATAAACTTAATGCTAAATGTTTTCCTCATTCTCTCCCCTTCTCTCTCTCCCTCACACACACACACACACACACCCTGGGTTTGAAGCGAGCATAAAACATAAACATACATTCACATGCATGTACTGCATGCGGGTGCTCACTGATACACGGGCATGCACATGTCATGTGTGCACACAGTGAACATGTATATGCGTGCACATACATAATGTACTGTACAAAGCATACGCGCTCATGCAGAAGAACACACACATTCATACTTTATGTGCCATGCTCGCTTGTCTGTGTCTGTTAAACACTCACACACGTCTACTCCATCGTTCTCTCGGCTCTCAGGCAGTTCACTTGAGGAGTTATTTGCATATCTGCATTGCACATGAGTCTAATAACAGTGGAGGCAGAGGCGATGTCTTTTTGGTCTCTGTGTGTGTGCGTGTAGGACAGAGAGACGGCGAGCAACACAGATTAAAAAATGTTAGTGGAATTTCTTTGAGCGCCTGGTGCAGTATGGGACATGACCATGTGTGTGAATGTGTGTGTGTGTGCACTGAGGTGGAATTCTAACCTAAAACAGGATGACTGGATTAGATCTGCAAGCCTTAACAGGAGACAGTGAGGCTACTGTTTAATGCAAATTGAGCTTTTGAACATTCACAATACATGCTCAATATGCGAGCTCTCTGTGTGTATACGTGATTCGTTTCTTATCGTGCTGTGATCTACACAGAGAAAGCAAAGGCAGCATGAATAAAAACACTTGCAGTACACATACACATACAGATAAGTGACATGCCTAGACTTGACAACCTGCATGGTAATCTTAGTCTGACTAAGTTAAACTCACATCGCACCAGACATCAGTTTACCGTATAGGCAAAGCAAACACACGTTCATTTACACAAACACAACAATTTAACCCAACAGCTAGTGTTGAAGCCGATGTTGACCTTTATTCAGGGATACAGGTGGGCTTGTCATGCTCCAGGTCTCATTAAGGATCAAATGTTGCTTCTGTCATTTTTGACCAAACAGCGCCTGAACTTTTGTGTATTATTCTGTGTCAAATCACTGCACTGATTTCTCTGGCAGGCCACCTCTCCTGGACTATGTCACACATTCAATACCTGTGTTATTTGTATATTATTAGTTCCAGCATGATTTGCCAGTCTTCTTTTTTCCATGTTGTTTCTCTCCTTACCTCCTCCTCTAACTCTTTGAACTCTTTAATGTCACATTCACTGCTTCTTATCATCATTTCTCTTTCCTTTCATTCGTATTCTGTCAGGAGGACAATATTGAGGGGTATTCTCATTTTAAAGGCCAACTGACACTTAGCACTCACCTCCCACTCACTTTCTTTTCCATGACCCGTGCTCCTCCTTTATTTAGCCAACATTTTTGATCTGGCTTCCCTCCTCTGATTTCTTTTATCACCTCTCCTGCTCATTATCTCTTTGACTGCCTTCCTGTCAGCTCAGTTGTTTCTCTTTTATTCTCTCTCTTTGTCTTTCTTCAGTTTCATCATTGAAATGAACAGTGTGGGTATCTGTGTGTGTTTGTAGTCATGTTTATGAGTTTAAGAGAAGGAGGATGTGCTGAAAGACAAATTATCTCTTGTGACAAAGCTAATGAAGATCTTTGCATTCTTCTCTTCCTCCCTCTGTTTTCCTCCACCCTCCCTTCTTATCTTTCTTCTTCCTGACTCCCATACTACCCCCTCTGCCCTACAATAACTCACTTCCTTTACTCTCCATCATGTTCCTCTCCTTCTTGCCCTCTCTCTCTTTGTCCCCCTCTCCAGGCGGGTTGTTCATTAGGAATACAGATCAGGAGTATACAGCATTTCGACTAGCTATCTTCCTTCACAACACCAGCCCTAATGCCACAGAAGCTCCTTTTAACCTGGTCCCGCATGTCGACAACATAGAGACAGCCAACAGCTTTGCTGTCACCAACGCATGTAAGTTTAAATATGTGTGTGTGAGTGAAAGTGATGCTCAAATCTATCTATCCCTCTATCTTGCGCTGATGTTAGTTTCTCAGTCTCTATCTCTGCTCTCCTCCCCAATGCTATTGAATAAGAAATGTTTTTTATGCAGCTGAACGTCTTCTTGCACTTTCATCACGTTACAGCAGTTGTCGTCAACAAAATGTTGTTTTGGAATACGGAGTTTGATGCTGTTATTTAAAGTCGGTGTCATTGACTAATTATGGCACACATCACTTTTTTCATACTTTTGTTCCATACCCTTTTCCCCTTAGCACTATTTATCCCATTTACAAGAAAGATAATGTTACCCATCACAAAACTCAGCAGCCTATTACAGCCATAAAATGAGTCTCAGAACTGTTCCAGACAGTGGTGGAAATGAGTCCTTTGTGTTCCTAGCACAGGGGAACTGTTGGTACTTGTGTGTCCTCTCTGTTTGTTTGTTTTTTTTGAAGGATGACAGGTAATCTTTCACCATCCCTGTTTGTCCACTGAGAAGTGAGATCAATCCTTCATATACCCTCTCAACCCGGAAGCCTTTGAGGTGGTCTTTGTAATGTTTGCACTGGCAAGTCAGTGGGCTGCTGTGGGCAGCTAGCAGAAGTGCTCAACATGCAGTAGGCGCCTGTGTGTTCAAATTGACAAAGCATCACAGAATGAGACGGATTTATCACAGTGACCATTATTGTTATTATGATTGTACAGGTGGTGTTATTCTTGCTGGCATCTTTGCCTGTCACATTTATTCCGCTGTACGTTGGGTCAGCTGCAAGGTTGTCAGCCAGGGGTGCCAGGGATGCAGTGGCTAGATGGGGACGTCTACATGTCACCCCTGTAGCTAACCCAATTGTCCCTCCTGTGTAGCCACAACCCAAATCTAATTCTCCACCTTTTCTTTGATGGCCCTCTGTGAGTTCGCCCCTGTAATATCTGCTGCACAGAGCAGTAAGATTGCTGTCTTGGCCACAAAACCCTTAAAACTGACTTCCACAGGGTGGATAGTTTCATAGCAGCCAGCCAATTTGCACTCTTCTGCCAGCTCAGAGTACTTGAGGCTCTTGGCCTCATGTGCTGGAGGTCCTCCGTCCCAAGGAACTGTGAGATCGATGCTGGGGACACTCTTGGCAGATGTGGACCACATCACGACATCTGTTCTGAGGGTTGTTTGTGTGATCTCAGGAAGGAGGACAAGCTCCCTCCCCAGATCAACATGCATTTCCCGTAATTTGCCAGGTGAGAGCAGGACAGAGATGTGGTCTATCCCGCTGCTATCTTCTGTTGGTCCTGGCTTCACCAAGGCAGTGTGTAGCTGCGGTTGGTTTGAAGAATTGTTAGCCCCAACTCTGCGCTTCTCTGAACAGCTCTGCCAACTTCTGTGTCAGTGCAGCTTTTCCATCCTGACAGGATGTGCTGCAAGCCACTGTTGCTGCTGCTGCTGCTGCTCTCCTTCCTCCCAAACCACTGAAAGAAACATTCCGGGGCATGGAAGAGTCTTGATCAGGTAGATCTCCTGTTCTATCCATGTGACCTCCTCCAGAACTATTATCTTCCTCTGCTCCCTTGGGTTTGGGCCATAAGGGAGTTGCTTTGTAGAATTTCACTGTTCAGCCTCCTCGGCTTTCTTGCACGCTTCCCACAATTTCTTTGTATTGCAGCCTGCTGAAGGCCTGTGTTCTTCACTTGTGACCTGTTCAGACATCTACCTCTTCGCTCCTTATCAGCTGTTTCTTAGACTCTCTCAGCTCCATAACTCGTTGGGTCTCCTCCTGTTAGTATCAGAGAATGATGGGTTTAATTAGGTACTGTAGGGCATTTTTTTCTCAAAGAGGCCAGAGTCAGAGAAGCAGCAGGTTAGACCTACCCACTTTCTGATTTCAGGCCTCCTACCAATTGCCTGGCTCCAATAAGCATTACCACAACAGTGCTCCCAGCGTCTGAAATCCATTTTCAAAATTACTACAACAGTGCATACGTGTCTCTGACATAGTTTACAATAGTTATCGATCTGATTTGCGTTAAATCATGAACATTGAAAGAATAAAAATATCCAACCATATCATGCTGGGGCATTTTTTGCAAGCAAGATCAGATGTAGTTCTCATTTTAAGAGCATCCTCTCGTCCTGCCTTCTGATTTTGGATATACACTTACACTTATGCTCTCTTTTTGCACTGTGCTGTGCATTTCTTTACAATGACCAAGCTTTATTTTCCCTATGATGATACTATTGGCTGTTGGAAGAGGATTTCTTTTGAGCGCTTTGTCTGCACTAACCCCAACCTTACTGAAAATGAGTTAACTGATCGTATTATTATTATTCTCTTAACTCCCAGGACCACTGAATGTCCTGTCTCTTGCATCATGCTCCCGGGTTGCTGAGCTGCAACTGTCTGTGTCTTCACTTGACAGAACAAGATTTGCTTTCTGACATCCTCTCTGTGACACTGGCAAAAGTTGCAGTACTCTAAATGCTTTAATGTGATTAGATGCATCTGTGTGTGTGTGCTTGTGAGTGTTTTCCCCAGTGTGTTTATGTTCGAGATGGCAACAGTCTCTACAGGATACCCTGCAATTCTCTAGCTCATCTACTTCCCGGTGAGAGGAGTGTGTGCAATAATGTCACTGCATGAGATGCAATGAATGATGATCATCCTCTTTTTTTAATGTTAGTCACTTTCTGAAATCAAAAAGTGAAGTATTAGAGTTGTGAGTATGTGATGGTCATGTTGATTAACAAAAAGCAGAATGTGAATATGAGAATTAGCATACTCCAATGATCTTCTAATATTTCTCCAAAAATATCAAGGTGCTCTCAGCTTTCATCATCATACGAGTGTGGTGTATTCAGTGCGGCGTGCTTGTATTGTCCTGCGTGATTGTCGAATCTCCCTCAAGACTATCATGTCATGTTGCCTCATGACGTTTTGTGCTGTCTTATTTTAGTGACATTTTCAAGCTATAGTGTAATATTTTACCAATTAACAATTGTAACTTCTAGCATGACCAAACTCAATACAGTACAATACAAAGCAATACTTCTCCTTATGGGATTTGATCAATATGTTGAACAAAAAAAAGCTCTTCTGTTCAGCAAAGTAATGAAAAGAGCAAATATCCATCCCTCCATTTTCTACCGCTTTATCCTCCACATGAGAATCGCAGGGGCTGCTGGGCCAATCTCAGCTGACGTAGAGCGATAGGCGGGGTACACCCCGGACAGTTCACCAATCCATCACAGGTCCACATATAGAGACAAACAACCATTCACTCACACTCTCACTCCTACGCTCACTTTAGAGTGTCCAACTGACCTAATCCCCATATTGCATGTTTTTGGACTGTGGGAGGAAACTGGAGAACCCGGAGAAACACACACACACACACACACACACACACACACACGGAGAGAACATGCAAACTCCATGCAGAAAGGCCCTTGTTCAGACGGGGTCCTGAACCCGGGTCTTCTTGCTGCCAAGGCAAGAGTGCTAACCACAACAGCAACCATGTGACCCTAGAGCAAAAATCAATGAATAAAAATAGTTCTGAAATTCAATAACAGACATTTGTTGTCTTCCTCCTACTTTATTGTCAATCCACATTAACCTACATGAATCCAGAATCAATGATTACAAAGTTAGTAATCCAGTCACCTCCTCCCAGCCCAAAATCACATTCTACGTCTACTGACAAAGTGAGTGACACATACTGAAAAACACATCTGGTGGCTTTATTATGTTAGAGCAAGAGTAGGATTTTTTTTCCCCAGAAATAGCAAAATGGGTGTGCCGAGGAGAAAAGGTTAGACACACTCATTTCTCAGGGCAAAAAAACAAGCCAGCAGATGTTTTCTATATTCTCAATGCAAGCACTGACAGCAGATTTGTTACAGTGGTTGTCAGAAACCTTGCGCTCACTTTGTACTCTTATTCCTATTTCAGCTGCAGTATATCCAGTTTAACCCCAGTGACCTGTCAGTGCTTTAGTTATAACAAAATCATGCTGTGATGTGTGCGAGATATCGCGAATGTTTCCCTCTGGCAGAATGGGGCAGCCATAAAAAGATGGAGTCGAGTCATAAGATATGAGGCGGCGCGAACATCACAGTTCCTAAGAAGAGCATGGAACATCATCTACAGAGTTTATATGTGGCACTGTCAGATCCTGAAGAATAAAAGAAATAACGCTGGTAAAGTATATGTTAAAGGATAAGGCCATCATTTGTTATTGTCATTAAAAGACAGTCACACAAACATACACCAATACTGGACCTTGGGTGTCACAGAGCTTCTTCACAATACATGAACCGTCTGCTCTCTCTACACAGGCTACACATACTTTCTTTCTACATGTCTCTCTCTTCTCTGTTTGATACACTCTCCCTTGTGCTGTCATCTCCTCAGACTCTGCTCAGTCTCCTTCCTCCACTCCTTTATCCACAATCATGTTTTCCCGTCCATCTTCCCCTCACAGGCGTGGTGAATAGATCTCTAAATTACTTCCTGACACTTGTTCCGAATGCTTAGCAATGCACTGAATTAGAATAGGGAATTCTGCTTGTGACCTTGGCTATTTCCTCTCCTCTCACTGCTAGTATTCAGGGAGAGTGAACGGATCATGAAAATCCCTGGTCCCCATTGTTTTCCGTATTCACCGCGGAATACAAGCGTTTTTTCTCGCTGGGTCACATATTCACATAATATCCTCTGCTGCTGTCTATCTTTCTTTGTCGCTTCTTTTGTGCACGCGCACACCCTTTTTTTCTGTTTTGTGGTACGTAGATGTGTATATGTGTCTTACTGTGCTTTCTTGCTTTTGTGTATACGTGTCTTTTTGATGTACCTCTGCCAGAGAAGCACAGTATTCCACGGGCTCTGTTTACTGGCTTACAGAAAATATTGCACATGAATCAGCACAACCAAAAGCTATTTAGTGAACTTGGTGTGTGTGCAGTGACATTTAAGTCCATATGAAATGCATGCGCACACAATTGTGGTGTCACTGAGGTGTAGATAAGGAACGTGACTGTGCGCTGTCACAAACAAAGTCTGCTGAAACAGTGTGATGAAGACAGACTGAGAGAGATAATGTAAATGAAGGATAGAGGGGTAGAAAGGATTTTTTTTATTTATTACAAAGAAGTGTTTATGTCTGATTTGTGGTGTGAGAATGGTGAGCTGATGAAAATGATGATTGTGTGCTGCCATGGCAGTAAATGCAATTCTTGATATGTGGGATGTAACCCCCTTTTTCAAAACATTTTATAATTTTGTCAGTCTAATCAGATTAAATGATGTTCTATTCTATTCTATTCTATTCTATACTATACTGCACAGCAGTGATTATAATCTTGATAGTGTGTAGTGTTGTGGTTTAGATGGTTTGATTATTGCAACGATGCATGACCTCGTTTGTCATCTAGAGTTAACATAGATTGCCCCTACAATGAATCATTCACAAATCAATAGAGTTTATGTATTATTGACTGCCACAGATTGCATTTAGATGAAGGCTGCACCTGATTATCTTTGCAGCCTGACTGAGTTGTCAGGCACTTAGATTCAGAAGAGTTCTGTCCCTTGTCATTTGGGGTTAAGGACAAAATTAACTCCGAGATGTGGTGGAAAACAAGGTTCTCAGTCAAGTTTAGGACGTTTAGGGCTGCACATTTTGGACAAACAGAACCAGTGTGTAAGAATTACTAAAGGTGAGACTGCAAACCGACGACTCTCTTGCTCACATCTCACTTTCTCAAGTGCATTAGGGAGCTACAGTGGCCTTCACATACTGGAAAGAGTATCATTCTTTTTTTTTTATCCGTGTAGTAAGCTTCCCCTTCAAATGTGAAACACACCCTCTGGCTGATTTGTCGATTCTGGCTGCTGTAGAAACATGGCAGCACAAGATGACGGCCTTTGTAATGCAAGGCCCTAGCCTGAAGTGCATTAACATTTTTATTTTAAAGGCATTACACTTAATACAAACTTTCTTATGGGTAGTATATGCAATTTCCAATAAACCCCTTTTACACACTTTAATTTTACACACTGGACTTTTGATTAAGCAAAGCGAGCTTTTCCTTGTTCTGTTTTTTTTTTACAATGAGGCGGATACACCAACTTTCATGTAACACAGACGGTGCCCTTATGTGTTTATGAATTTGATATTTGACCAATTCTTATACATTGTCCCTTTTAACAAACATCTTACTTGGACACACACGCACGTAAAGAGTTCATCCGAGTTCAAGCATGGACATTCCTTTTTTGATCAAATCAGCGACACAGCAGCACATGCTCGCACTAACTAATACATCCTTCCTCACATATAGCCTCACATAATTCCTACCTCACTACTTAAACATCAGTTGAATGGCCTTGTACAATCGTCTTGTATAGAAGGTTTGAGATGCTCAATAAAAGCACTGTACTATCGTCTTTATTGTTGACATTTGGCCTAGGTATATGTCCCCGTAATGGACACACTGAGGGAGATAGAAGGAAATGATATCCACAACCGTGGCAAGTAATAGAGATTCATACGTTTTAGCAGCATACTGAAGCGCAGGATGACTCTGACCAGGCCCTAAATGCATTTCCTGGCATCAAGATATACTGTATTTGGATATATGGTTCAGTTTAACTGCATAGTAATAATAGATCAATTTAAAACTTTTCTCATTTGCGGGTGACTTCACCGCAGCATTGTTTGCCAAGTCACCAGTTAGTCATTTCAGTGCCTTATTATAGTGTTAACAAAACACAGCTAAACAGCAACACTATGGTGCATTGCAGTACTGTATACACAGTGTACTCCATATCATGAATTCTGTGCCTGCTAGCTGTGGAGATGGCAGTGCCACTCATCAAAAGGGTTCAAAGCTGCCTCTTAGAATCAAATGGTTCTTATTTCGTCAAAGTCAAGTTAAACACTCGACTGCAGAAAAAAATGTGGACTCTTTCTAAAGACAGTATTTTCTCTTTCTTACATTGTAAGAGTTGTAACAGAGTGTAATGAGACATGAATGCCTTGGTTGTCTTATGACAATAACACAGCCACACTACTGCTCGTTTTTTTCAATCAGCCTTTGTTTAATTGCATTGAATAATAATTAAAAATAAAAACTTCCTCATTTATGGTGCATCTATTATCATAAGATGGTAACAGCAGCAAGCATTTAGTTAGTGAAATGCATGTGTGTTTGCAGAAGTGATGTCTTTGAATGCATCATGTTAGCCACTCCTCTTAGCCCAACATTCTGTGGACCCTGCATTACTTACACTGACTCTTATGCGCTGGAGTTTAGGATATTCAAATATTTGATGAATAGTCCTGTTTACAATTTAAGGATAATTTTTGCTTGATACCCCCATCCCTAGTAAGGGGCAGTCATTCATTTTAGCATGTTTTCTCATAATCAACACTAATAAAAAAATAATGAATGAAATCCAGTTTGTGGAGTTCTGTGTCAAAGTGAAGCTGTAAAAATGTTCGTCAGTTGTGTTTGAAATGAAGAGAAATGTGATTCTGCAGAGAAGTATCTTGTTCTTCTCGTCTCGAGTTACTCGCTAATGATTTTTTTTTGTTTCAGCAGCATAAACTTGAAACCCTTCTCTTGTAACAAGGTCAAGAGTCGATGTTCACAAAAACAAGTCTCACATGTCAGCGATGTAAAAAAGAAAAAAATCAAGGTCTAAGTGTATGTCATTTCAGAAACCATTCTTGCAGTCCAGTGTAGAGACATGGTGTTGGTTATTAGCATTTTGGTTGTCATTATTGCTGGTCAATCAGGACTAGATGTGATTTCTCATCACTTGACACAGGTTTGTCTGTCTGCACACATGTATTTGTGATAGATTGCCTCATTAAATCACACTTTTAAAAAGAAAACGTCCTTTAATCACGAGTGACGACTGAATTGCTGAACAGCATTGAGTGTGTGCATATCTTTATCTTGGCTCTTGCAAGTGCTCCCGGAGGAATCACTTAGTTGCATCACTTTATTCAAGCCTCAGCATTAATGACCAAACAGCAAGCAATATTGTTAGCTCAAGCAGCATGTGGCAAAATGAATCTGCACATTTGCTCCAGGTAATCTGATTTCATTTAGTGGTACAATAAAACAGTGTGTCTCACTTCTTTCATTAAAAACTCCACTGCCGGGGTGTAAAACTGACAGCTCACTGCACTTGCATTAGTGAGAGGGTTTTTTAAGGACAGTAAATATTCTTGCTTTCACAGATAGTGGTGATGCACAGGCAGACTATTATTAGGGATGCACAATCCGCTTTTTTCACCTCCGATACCGATATTGGTAGGTTTTTGAATCAGCCGATCCGGATCCGATACCGGACAGAAAAACAGGGTGGAATTTTGGTAACAAACGAAATGTCTCATTGTTTGGAAAAGACTGGCATCATTCTTTTGTACAAGGCAACATCAGACTTGACTTAAACATTTCTTTCCTGTTTTTAAAAACATATAAACAGATAGAAATGTACTGGATTACTTATTTATTTAATAAATGTGCACCAGTACAGCAATCTTAAATAAACCAATAGCTTCATATGCTTGATAGACAATCAAAATAAACAGTCAGTTCTTTGTTAATGGTTTAGTTTAGTACAAAAATGATTTTAACATCCAACACAAAAGCAGCTGATTAAGCCAGTGGCTTCTAGATAGAAGTCCCTCATTCACAACAATATGCATTGTATATGCAGCCTAGACAACGCACTCTCATGTTCTTTGTCGCCTTTCACATGTTGCCGCCGTTGTCAGAATCACATGGAATTTGCCACTTGTCAAACATTTCCATTAGTATAACTGCAATCACATCACTGGTTTGTGACCCACGGAAGTTTGTTACGTTTAACCTTGTGCTGTGTGGCATGTAACTCTCATCCAGCTCATCCAGCCAGCGAGCTGTTAAACTTAAAAGTGACATTTTATCTTCTCTAATATGTGATTGTACACTTTACCCTGCACACTGCAATTCAGGTAGAGCCGTCTCGGACAAATATTCTCGGCTTGCGATGTCGTACCGTAGCTTCAGGTGGCTACTTAGCCGCGGGAATCCCTCGTCCCCGACAACCGACAGCGGTTGCCCCAGTGTGAAAAGGTTCCAGATAATTGATCCTTTCGCTCAATTCATTTTGAAAACAATGTGGGCTTCTGCACTGCGTGTTGCTTGCGTATGATGTCACTCACAGTGTGCAGCATAGAATTAGACTGAATAGAATAGAAACTATGGATCGGCCCATTGTCACCGATACCCGATCTAGAATTTTCTTCAATATCAGGGGCCGATACCAGATACAAATATCGGATTGTTGCATCCCGAATTATAATATTTAATAATATATAGAGAATTGTTATTCGGTCTTACAATTGTGCAATTACAATTGTTATCCTTTTTTTCCATCACCACCGAGGCAATTTGATGAAACATTATTTTTCACTATATAAACACACCTGAGCAAAAAGTACTCAAAATGTGTAAAATCAGATTGAAATTTGGAATTACGTCACAGTTCAAAGTTCACTTGGCTCGTTTTTATGAACAAAAAGAAAAGGAAAACGGTCTACTTCTGCACAATTATTGCTACTTTTATCACTACTTAAAATGCAATATTAAATGAATCAGAACTTTCACTCAGCAACACATAAGAAGACGGAAAAAAAACACTTTTTAAAGCCGGAATATGTGTTGTATATTATTCCCACTTCAATTTGCACTAAGGGTTCAGAGCCAAACATGAAAAACAGGCCTAAAAGGTGCATAAAACATTTTTTGTTATCATAGTTGCAAAACTGAAACTCATTAGTTAATTCCTTTCTGTGGATCTGCAGTGCTTTGAGGCAAGATGAAAGGAGACGGTCTCTTTACAAGTTTCACAGATGACACACCCTGAAGCTGGAGTTAAATCCTCCAACGACATACTGTTTTGCTTTGTCTCGTGTTGCCAAGCAATATTAACTACCGGTGAGGTAAAACAAAAACCTTTTAATCAGGGTTTCAAATTCAAGTGCTGAATGTGCTGACACAGCTTAAGATGGGAGGGCGACTTGTGAGAGCCACTTTGTTCATGACGTGCACTTTTATTGATTTGCAGCCCGCTCGGCATCTGGGATCTTGGTCAAAGTGAGTCTTTGTAATCTTCTTTGGGTGAGCCAGAGATCTTGGAATTTGCATTTCGCAGGCATTACGTCATTTGCGCTCTCTTGCTTAACGTTTCTCGCCCCTTGTTCTGCATGGAATCTCACGTCAATGCAGGTGGGGTTGTAACAAACGACGGAGACATTTAGACAAATATCAACTTTTCAACCACTTTCAATGACCCATGTCTATTTATTTCACAAACGTTCAAGTATTTCAAGGACCCGTAGGATGCCTGTTTAATGTTGTGGTAGTTTGGTGCATTTATGTGCTGTGGTCAATCAAAATTCTGTTTTATTTCCAGTCTAGATATAAAGTCCAGGTCAGTGTTGTTTTATATGAAAGCTTTTGTCATAATAAACAGTGGGTAATGATATTATTACACTATGGCTCACTGTGAACCCATGTTCCCTCAAGGTAATCTAACTTCACATAGATAGATTGTGTCTCTTTAACACATGCTGGCCCATACCTGCACACTTGCATACACACAAACACCCCCACACACATTAAAGCCTCTTCTTGTCTAATGAGTTTCATTAAGACCCTCTATTTTCCCTCTGGGCACGATAGCTCTGCTGTAAACAGAAAAAATGTCTGTTTCCGCTTTTGTGTTTGTTTTTCATACTCTGTAGTTTGGAAGATGAAAAGCATGAGAAGGGATGACAGTGGATTTTAAGTGTTACGCACTGTCGTACCAAAACACAGGGGTGATTATAGTGAATGGCGCACTGCTCCCTGTAATTGTGTCTGTGACGTCTTTTTGTTCTTCTTCAGTCTCGGCTTAGCTGCTGTTGTTTTCACCATCTGATCAAAGGGGTTTTTTTTCCTCTCCCTTTGCTTGTTTTTTATTTATACTTATGTTAGCACACACATGCACATGCACATAATGACAAATGTTGTGCATTTCCGCTGTGTGTTTTTTCTGACTCTGAATATAGTGTAAATCCCAACCTTTTTTCCTTGAAGCCCCACTTGCTGTGTCCAGGACAAACCAGGCCCCCCCGACCCAAACTGTTGTCCGAGGCACGCACACAAAAAACAATAAAGTAAAAAGTTCATATGCAAAAATAAACAGCAGTTGTAGGTTTTTCTTCCTATTCTCACAGTGTGTATAGATAAAAACTGTCCTATGCTTCCATTAAATCAAAATCAAGGCATTGCCTTGATTTCTTTTTTTTGATCCTGGTGAGTCTTCAGTAATTTGACGTTTCCCCCATGTGATCTCTGGCGCCCTCCTAAGTGGGGCTTGGACCCCAGGTTGGGAACCCAGGTTGTAAATGACACTTTTTTTCTGGATTTTGCTTGACATTTATCTCTTAATTCTACTGATCACCATACTGTCGCATTCTATTTATGTATTTTTATGTGTATATATGTACATATGTATATATGTATATATACATATTTATATATATATATATATATATATATACATACATATATATATATTTGTTTACACACACACACCTTGTCCGCATGTTTCCATGGATTTATGGTGCGGATGAAAGGAAGGGCATTAGTTAATATTGATGAGTGCTGCCACTCAGGTCTTTCTCACTGAGGCTCACTTAGAGATGAGAGGAATGACCTTTACACACACACACACACACTTTTACCACATATTAAACAAAAAACTCCATAAAAACCAACAAAGGTTAAGGCCATTAATTGTTGTGGATTTATGTTTGTAGCACATGCGTTGTATTTTAACAGTGATTTAACAAACCCCAAACCTTAAAGCCAACGTCAGCCTTGGAACGATTTCATTTTTGGATTCTGTCTCATTGATATTCTGTCGCTGTAAAAGAGTCCAAGGTAACGAGCACATAATTCATCACACCCACAAATAAGAGACAGAGCAGGTAGTGAAACAGCTTCACACTGATCAGAGGGGCAGTGGGCCTCGTACGAGGAGAGAGAAGGAATGAAATACTCTCATGAAGGTAGAAGAAAATAATTCATTAATTAGTTAAGCGCTCCCTGGCAATTATCATGGGGGAAATACACATGAAGAGGTGGGGAGGGCAGACGCTCACGAGCACAAACACAAGCACAAACACACAGACAAATGGTTTCCTCCTGACAGCATTGGTATTTATCTCCTTACATTTACCACTGTGTGTGTCTGGGTGTGTGTGTGTGTGTGTGTGTGCGTGCATGCATGTATGTGTGTGTGTGTGTGTTCCAAAAGTCACATCACAGTTTGCCCACTCACATTCTGTCTTCCTGAGGTAGTGGAGTGCATCACATAACACACACACACGCACACACACGCTATCGATTTGGCTCTTCAGACAGACAGTGATGGATGGACGCTGCCTGGGTTCTATTTTTACCTCTGAGCTCTCTGTGTGTGTCTGCTTTCTCATCTCACCGAACAGAAACATGAAGAAAATCACGATACAAACCACAAACTGGTCTCTGTGTCTGCGTAAGGAGGATATTTGCAACAGTCCCCATTCCGATGACGAGTGTGCCTTTTTTCACACCCTGTGGTTTTTCATGCCTGAGCCTCATCTTTCTTGTTCAGCCTCCTGACTCTCCTACTTCTGAGGCAGCAGTGAGGCGCACCACCACATGGCATCACTTGCTAGGAGGTTCCTCTGTATTCTTCTTGTCTGATCATGCAGACGCGCGTAACACAGTGAGCAGTGATGGAATGTGAGACAGCGCCTCAGAAGTATGTTGCTCTTGGTGCTTGGATATGCAGTGTTCATGTTGCAGAGTGCGGCTCGTCGGACCCTCACTTCAGCTTGTGAGCATCTGCGAGGCTTTTGCATGTATCTTTTCCTGGAGGTTGACTGAAACATGAATAGAGAACGTGATGTGTTTCCATCACGGTCTGGAATGGTAAAGCCCTGGGTCAGGCTTCCGTTACGGGTTTTAGCAGTGATTTTACGCTGTGGTTACACTCCTGTTTTGAAGAGTCACGATTTGACCAGTGCCATGTTGAGGTTTTACACCCAGAAATTCACCAGCTTTTGATGTCCTTTTGGAGGATACCAGCTGTCAGTCACACTGGTTTCCACTTAAATCCGTAGTAGGACTGGTTGTTAAAATCCCTGGCGTATCAGCACATCACTTGACAGGATTGGAGATGTCATCTTGGGTGGGGTGGGAGATGACCACATCGCGCTGCCAGTATGACACATCATCAGTTGTGCACCTCATTTTCATTGGGTGTTTCCACCTTTTATCACAGTACACACTCATCTGAGGCTGAACCACCACAGGCTGATCAGACCTGGGTGTGTGCCGCACTGGAGGCCCCATACGGTCACTTGACAGCCCACACTGTCTCCTTCCTCTTCAGCCACAGCCAGTGACTACTTCTTTCGGTGACACTGGCAAGCTCCTTGATGGCTCTCTGTTGGGCCTGTCCTCTGATTCCCACTTCCTTCAGTAGTCTTGTGGTGGAGCTGGCAGCCCACATCCACTGGCCGCACCATAATGGAAGAAAAGGAAGGAAGAAAATGATAATTGAAGTTATAAATCAACTGAGAATTCAACACATTTTCCCACAGACTTCAATTCAAGTTCTTTTTGCAATCGAGTCGCCCCCTGGTGGCCATTCAATATATTGTTAATTGGCAACATCAATTTTTTTATACTGACTGTCTACACACCATGATTTAAGTAATTGTTCTTTCTCTATTATCTCTTTACAACTAAAACACCTAAAATAGTTTACTGTATAAATTCAATCCAAATGGTTTAAGCTGTGGTTAATGATTATGGAATTTCCTCTGTTTCTCCTCATGCTGAGGCAGGGACAGTATTATCATTTATTCATTATAATACCTGTTCAAATTCAAGTGCAATATTCTCCCACTTGATTAAGACCAGGGGATAATGTTACATTTTATTATGTCAAGGATGGTTAGTCTGGGTGATAATCACAATGACACACAGTTGTGTCTGTGACGACTCCATTTAGAGAGTATAGGGAAATGCGAACTAGTTGAGCATCCACAGAACCTCTTGGCAGTGCAGAAAGAGTTCATAACAAGGTCAAAACCTTTCCATCTGGGGTCCTTTTGGTTAGAGGAGTCACCAGAGGGTGCTCACTAAATGGGATCACCAACTGCCTGGAGGTTTCTACTGCTGTTGTTTTCCCCTCTGATTTTTTGTCAAGGTAGAGCGTCTAAACTGTTTCTGTTATATTCTAAATTATCATCAGAAAATTCATTTGTTTTTCTTGAATTTGGTCTCCTTTTCCCCCTCTGTCCATCCATCCATGATGCATTTAAATTAAAGGAACTAAATATTGTTCATTAGCAGCTATTAGTGTCTGTTGACTGAGCAGCGGGAGCGAAACACTTCACTCTGAAGCCAGTGATGCAACAGCTTTCAAAATTCAGTTCGTAATTACAAATGCAGCAGTCCCACAGGTGAATGTCAAGTTATGTGTTTGGTGTGTCAAGACAGTCTTTCTTCCTTTGTTTCTTTTCTTTTCTTTTCTTCGTTTCTTGTGAAAGGAGAGGAGAGAAATATTACCTCAGACAGCTTTTGGTGTTTCTAAGGCAGTAGGTAAGACTAGAAAGGAAAGAATTGGGTCAGGAATGTGTTTGGTGTCTGCTCGCAATCAGAACAGTTTAACACTGTATTTATTTACGTGCTGATCTATGTTGCCATTATAATCACATGTGTCGCCTTGGTGAAATGCAGACAGTGTGTCACCGTCTACATTTTCAAAGAAAGGATTATTTTGTTGCCGGTACTATATGCCCGAAAACATATAGTTACAGAGTCATGACCACTGTCACACAGACCAAGAGCATCAACGATCAGCTCTAAATCGGGATTATCATGTCAGTTACTCTATCTGTGAATTATTGGCACCAATGCACACGCACTTAAACTCTCTCCCCATCTCATTCATTCACATGAGTACAGATATGCTCTCTTTCTCATTCTCCCACAGGCTCAAGTCCACACACATTCTCTCTCTCTATCACACACACACACGGTCATACCCTTAAGGGGATGATAGTACAGATGGCATACTGGAGTAATATTCTCCATATGGGAAGGTAATTTCTTCAGAGCAGTCGCATGGGGAGAAGGAGAGAGAGAGATTAGATCTGCAGAGGGAGAGAGACAGGTTTAGCCTCTGTAGTACTAGTAGTAGTCTGTAGTGGCCAAAGGATCATGCAGGACTTACATTTAGTCATGTTGAATAATTGCTGTTCATTTTGTAGTAAGTAGATCATAGTAAAAGTACAGCTATTTTAGTGTCACACTCATGACATGCCATGTATAGGTCTATATGCTTTTAGTAATCAGTAACCATTATCTTGTGATGTTTGTACATCACAACATTATTTGGCATCGATAACATTGGAATTAACCTTGTTTTGAGATCTATAATCATCATTAAGGATGAGCGTATCAGATCCTGGTCTAAATCAGTGGATCTGATATTGAAAAAGATAAACGGAACAAGCCTTAAACACGTAAAACATGTAAACGTCACAAAAATGCTTCTCATGTGACCAGAATGTGAGTGAGGGCTTCATGTGTCCTTCACACTGTTGCAGCATTATGGTTTTTTGTATTGGCTGTTTGTGGCTAAGTGGTAATTGCATCAGCTCAAATGTGTTATTAGCCCCACGTTGTTGAAAATGGGTAAAGAGACTTTTATTGGACTGATATTGATGGATACTTAAGGCTGTGATCTCAGGTTTCAGGCACGAAGAATAGAATACCTCAAGACTAAGGGAACTGGGAGTACTCAGAGTACACAAAAGCACATGCACAGCTGGAAATAGGGCGAAAAGCTTGATAAATTGGACGCACACCGCGTCCAAATAAACAGCTAAAAGCATGTTCCGTGAGCTACGGTTTAATCATGACCTAGACACAGGAAGGCAATGTTCTTTTTATTACCCTGTAGACTTGTATTTAACTAGATGCTGTGGCAACAGGGAGAGCGTAAACAGGATAAGACTGATGACCTTGGTTAGTGTAGTGGTTGGTTGTGGTTGTCACAGGTACCTACAGGCAAGAATACCTGGGAGAACGCTGGTGCATTCCTGAGCAGGTACCTCTGCAAGCTGGGTTATAGAGTCAGCACCAGTGCTTGTGACACACAGCTTCTCCACTGCTCCAGCCAGGCGTACAGGAAATCCACTTAATTCAAGTAACTACACGTCCTATGAGGGAGTGAATACATAAGGATTAGCTACCTTTTAACCAGATATGTAAGGCTATTCTGTTTTGTCTCTACACACTTATTTCCTTTTTTTTTTTTACTTTTGCAAAGGGTTACAGTAAATCTGATTTCATATTTTGTCCAACTTCACATGACCCCGAATAACCTGAAAAGGTTGTTATTTTGTTAGGGATACCTATTTCTACATTCAATGAAAAACAGGAAATCTCCATTCTGTTTTCTTTTTTGTTTCTCCGTTCTTTTTTTTTTGGTTCTACAGCCACTCGCCCACTCAACTCTAAACTTGGCGAGCGAGAACTTGCGTAGGTGCAGAGTCAAAAATATTCAAATGAGTGGTTTTTGTGACCAGGACCTGAAGTAATTGGGTTCCAATTTGTATTATCTTATTATGTTGTGTATCAGAAGATATGGTGGTGTTTGCAAACTCTGGCATGGATATGCAAAACAGTTTAGTCGCCGTGTTTAGTTTTACTTTATCTACAATGTATGTTCTTGTCCATTTTATATGTTTCTTTGTTTAATGAAAACAAATCATGTTTAATCAAAACCTAGATATTTTTTTCATTCCCCATCATATAATGTATATGATATATATATATTTCTTTTTTCAAGTCAAACAAAAAAATACAGGCTGTTTTTGACAAATGACGGCTACAAAAAAGAAACCTCTGCTTCATTTTAGGTCGTATATATATTATAGGCATTAAGTGCCATTATGCACACTTATCCAAATCACTTCCACTTTTGTAGGAACACATTGAAAGACTGGGGAATATGGACTGTAGTTTCTTTTTATAGAGCAAATTTATTTTTCATGAGACGACTTCTGCATTTTGAGCTCCCTAGACTTTCTGAGTGTTTGCCCACCGTAGATGCTTTAAACAACTAAGAGAAGAGGAAACAGAATAGACACACATGACACTAACAACGCATTAAGCGCTGAAACGTGTCTTGTATTATTAACTGTTACAAAAAAGCATATTTTCTCTCAGGCACATTATAGGCGGCAGAACACGGTCTTCATTAAATCTGCGTCTGTGCGTTCCTGCATTTGTGCTCATCCAACCATCCATCTCGCGGTTGCTCCATGTGCTGCACATGTCTTTGCACATTCATCTTCATATTTCATGTTGTGTGTGTAATTGTCTGCCCTGTTTGTTTATGGTTATCTGCACACAAACAGCTTAGCCTCAAGAAAGCAAGAGATTGAGTCATTACTAAACACGGCCCCTGAAAGCTTGATGTGCGGTTAAGGCTCGGAACGTGTATCTGCACATGCATGAAGATGGGGTACAAGTTCAGTGATGTATGTAAGTACTGTTTTTTTTACCATAGGCAAATGATGTCACTATATAATACATGATCACAACAAAAGCTATCTCAAGGCACTGTACATAGTACGGCAGAGACCAGACAGAACCAGACTCAAGGATGTGCAGCCATCTTCCTCGAACCGGTTGGGGTGAAAGGAAAAATGGGTGTCACGATCTCAATTGTGAATGGAACAGTGAACAGTGAACATTTGAAAGCAAAGGTGGAATCTAGGTTTTTAACCACGCCCCCAGTGTGACGTCCTGCAGACGTGCCAGTGGGGGAAAAACACACAGTGTTGTAGTTGTAGCCATTGTAGCACGACTACACATCACCTCCTCCCGCTAACCCGAAGCCGGGTAATTATGTTATAAGTGTGTAGCACAGCACTGGACAGCTCTGCATGCATCATAGCCTTTATTTTCACTGTATAAAATACAACGAAATTGAGTATAGCTCTTTGTGCGTCAATATAAATATGTTAAGAACTACTAAGAACTAACTACAAAATCAACTCCGTTAACACAGACAACTCTTCCGTCCTCATATGGAGCGAAACTTCCTCAAAATTCACCTCTCACTTAAGCGATAAATAGTGCTATAGTCGTGTTTGTAGCATCAGAGATGCGGCCTTATTCAGTGGTGGAAAACTCTGGATTTAAACATTTAATTAACGTACTGGAACCACACTATGAAATGCCAAGCAGGTCACATCTTACTACAAAGACGTTGCCTTCCATGTATCATAATGTTATCGGAGGTCAGAGCAACACAGAGCTACATGACTCTCTATGATTTCTCTTCTTTTTACAGTTAGTTTCCAACTGACTGGTTATTGTTACAAATGATGGGCATTACATCACTCATGACACCGTGTAGACAATGCAAAATGGGAATTACAAAATTAGAAGACTTACCTTGACATAAAACCAATGATCCTAAACTAGAAAAGTCTGAAAATGTCAGCTCCATCTGCGCTAAAAGGAAGAATCAAATTGAATTGAAAATCAAAATTGTGAGAATCGTGACACCGCTGGTGACAGAGGAGAGCTGAGGGACAGGAAGGAGCGAGAGGAAGGGAAAGAGAGATGTGAGGTAGACAGAAGAGAGAGACCAGGAGCAATGAAAACATTTATCTAATACAAATTAAAAAACTATTAATTGAGTCCTTGTAATTAAGATGCAAAAGATAATGAGAAAAAAAAATTATTAAATTATTGTTTACCACATCTATGTGTTATTTTTACAATTATTTGGTACACGGGCTTTGTGGCTCTACAACTATTTAAAAACTGCAATGGCATTTGTCGCTATTGACGTCAAACCTAAAAATAAGAAAACAAACTGCTTTGCATATTTTTCTTAATAATTTCTCAAGGACTAGGACAAGGAGTGTTTCAGACACTTTTCTTACCGGGACATACTGGTGCCGTGCATCTCTAATTTAGTCAAATGTAGTTTTTGTAAAATTTGATTTTCTAATGTCAGGTGATAAAATAAAACGGATAAATAAAGCACAAATAAAAACATCTTCAGTACTTTCACTATGAACTAGTCTTCGCACAGTTTCCTACAGCTAACTACTGAAGATGATTATGACCACGATGACCGAGAACCTTCACAGACTTCATAGTGTGTACATTCCTCAGTCTTTCCCTCCTGTTTTGCTGGGGTGTGCGTTTCACTCACTGACGTTCACACATGCAGCCGCTGCTGTGTTTTACTCAGGATTTGACCTTGATAAAGCCATAATATCCACCTCTTTCCTTTTCCCCCATAATACCTTGCGTGATTTATGGGGGCGACTTGTGGTGCGTCCTGTCTCTGAAGCAGAACTGGTGTTTCCCACGCTGACTGGACTTTAATCACAGAGAGCGACTGTGAAATTTAACATGTGGGAACATCACCTGTCACACCTCGAACAGGGATGCTGTGATCATAGATGTGTCCTATTCTACACAGTCAGCTCTGCAGTGTTACAGTGACACTAAAAGTGTCAATTTAATACCAATTCTGATTAGGACAAAGTGTGTGTTACATTTAAGTCCTTTAGTGTGAACTAGGCGTTAATTATAAAGCATTGAATTACTGTTACCTTTATTCTAGATATAGACTTGTAAATAATAATAAATGTAAAGGTGAAATGGGACACAATCTTCTTTATTTAAAGGCAGACATATTGTCCTACATCATCAAGGCTGGTTTTGTGTTTCAATATCAGGTGATGTACAAACTGTGGGAAGCTTAGATATTGCAGGAACAGCACAAACCCACAGTTCCGCAGACACAGCCCCCACCGCTGCTTTTTGCAACTGGAGAGAACGACTGTAGCTTACTGCCGCTTCTGCTCCACAAGTTCCACCTGGAATCATTTCTCCCATTGTGCCTCCAGGAATAAAGCAGATAGTATATGCTTTAATTCTGCTCTAATGAATTACCAGGACTCCCCCGTTTGAAGCTGCTCGTCTGTCAGTCATGCAAACATTTCATAATAAAAGCCTTGTTTAAACAAAAGATGAATGGATTCATGGATTCTGAAACGGTGAAGTGCCCAAATGGCTGGAGAAGCTGTGCCAGTTACATATGCTCTATCAACACATGACAGTTATCTGTGATTTATGGAAAAGGATCCAGGTCTGGATAGCACAGCTCCTGGGTCCGCCGTTTTATGACCCCTAGTATACATGTTGTAGCCTCTGGATGAACATGGGCATTCTGCACATCGATATCTGCATATTAATGGTTATTTAAAAACTGGGGACTGACTTTATTGCTTAGCTCTCATAAAACTGGTGAGGTGCAGCATTTAAGACAATTGCTTTTGTTCTCTCATCTCAATTAAATTTCACGAACACTGAACTGCTCTGAGAGTGTTATTCATTACAACAGTTCACTAATGGTTTTAAATTACTTTTCATATCTATTATGTTAGCAGCTCATACATTGATTCTTTAATTGTCACAGTAACTGCCAGCTCATTGTCCGAACATATACCAGATGGACACGACATATGTTCACACGGAAAGATTTTTACTGATAGGATCTCATTTATTTGTTTTTTGTTTTTTTTACTGAATTATCATAGCTTTTGTTGCACCCATTGTTGGTTTTTGTGGAGTGTTCTCAATTAGGGTTTTAAATCACAATGTTATGTTGTTGGGAGTATGTTATTTTAACTCCATAATAAAAGTTTTAGCTACGTACACTCAGTCTTGTATAAAGTTCCTTAAAGGGAAACTTGAGTAAAAGTACAAGTTTCTTAGCAGAAAATGACTTAACTATAATATTACTTAAGTAAAGGTCTTAAAATATATGACATTTACTGTACTTAAGTATCAAAAGTCATTTTCTGATATAAAATGTACTTAAGTTTTAAAAAATTGAGGATTTAGGACAAGTTGTCTTTCAAGTGGAGGGTTGTGGGTTAAATTCCTGGCTCTGCTATTTGTGTCTATATGTGTCCTTGAGCAAGACTCTTAACCCCATATTGAAGTGTGTGAATGGCTGAATGGCATGTAGTGTAAAGCAGCTCATCAAGACTTGAAAAGCGCTGTATAAATACAGACCATTACCAACTCTTCTTCTTCTTCTGATTTTATTTGGTAGTAACGAGTAACAAAGATAGTCCTAGGAAATGTAGTGGAGTAAAAGAACAAGTTGCTATAAATATAAGTAACAAACTTAAGTACAGTAACACAGTATTTGTACTTTGTTACACTACAACACTGTGTACATTCAGGGTAAATTATATTATTCAAGATTTAAACATTATGTTCAGTGGTGTTATAAAAGTGATCATATTGTACCGTCCCACACAGAACTTGAAACTCATTCATCATCACGAAGTGGACTGACCTTTAGGCTGTGAATATTTGACCTTATTTGTAATCATTTCATCATTGGCCTAAGAACAGTTTCACTGGAGCTGTGAAGGTTGAATTCCTTATTCAACCTCAACAATGATTGTTATCCCCTCACCAAACCAAACCTTTTTTTTTTTTTTACTTTGGCATCTATTAGCAGAAATGTTTGACCACTTTGCAGAGACCCACGAAGTAGGAGGATTAAAAGGCATGCTGCTATTGAAATGAAACACTTATTTGAGCCAATTTGTTATTGCTTCACTGAGAAAGAGCAACATGAACTTGCACTCACAAACCAAGGAAACCCTACGAAGTGGATTTGGTTCCCTGTTGTGTTGTGTTTTAGAGGTAATTTTAATGACATGCTGGCAGTGAAAATGTGTTCTTTTTTGATATTCAATAGTGTCAGGCTTGCCCTTTATATTCACCCTTTGTCAAATCTGACTGACGCCCCACACGAGAGGATAATTGGCCTGATCTTAGATCGGTTCTGATCTTGCCCCTCCTACATTCATGAGTACGCGGTTTGAACAGACCTTTATGGCCAAATTATCCTGTAGAACGCAGCAATAACCAAAGACAGCGAGTTGACCAGGAAACGGATACTTTTGTTTAGAATCATAACTTATACAAGCCAAGTTCATTGAATTCTTCTCAGCCATGACTTCCTCCACAGTTTTTTACATTTCTGAAGTCACGTTAAATCACACAAGTTTCTCTGAGATCCCAAATCCCTGGAATCTCCTCCCTGAAATTGTTTGATTAAACCCCAAGTGTGTGTTCCTGCGTCTTGATTGGATCATCTACAGTTTCTCAGGATTAAAATGTTGAAAATCTGCGTCTGTGGTCGCCCACGTTTTTTAAAACCACATCTGATTTGAAAATCCTCTGGTGTGGGGCAGGCATGAGGGAGCATTTGTGTGTTCTACACTGGCAGCGCTGGGGCGGACGGGGACAGGAAGAGTTGAAACTTTCCATGGATGCTTCTTTGTGTTTTCAGTCACACTTCAACCTGTTTGAAATATGACTGAAGCGCTTCAACTACAGCTCTAAGTTCCAAGGAATTAAACATCAATGAAACGTCCCCGGAAGCATATTGTCTAGACTTCTATGGCCTCTCCATCAAAGTCCCAACTGAATTTTAAAATACATAAATGTGTGTGCATGTGCGTGTGCGTGTGCGTGTGCGTGTGCGTGTGCACTGTCCGTGTCGTCATCTGCCGCACTGGAATAGGGATTAATGATTGCACTTTGATGGTACATCATAAATGAATAAGTATTAAAATAAATTATCATTATTATTATTATTAATAATGTGTGTTTAGCCTTCATTTGCAGAGGCTGACTTTGTACTTGGAGACAAGGACAGTTCACTGTCCCTGCTCCCCTGCAAGTCTGTGTTTGTGTGGAGGTTCCCAGGGGGATGCAATTGCAGTCACACTCACAGGAACAAGAGCAGGAAAGGTTGTGTTCTACACACACACAATCGTGTCTTTTTAGTGCCCCCCGCTCTCATTTTCAATTCAGGTGCTTTACTAAGCCCTTGAGCCAAATGTGTTATAAAAGTACAGGAGATGAGAGACATGTCAGGCACCCTTGCAGACTGATAATTTGAACTTGGAGGTATTACTGATTACATCATGCAAATCACTCCGTGTGTTTTGTGTTGAAAGTGCAAACCAATTAGAATGCAAGGTAATCACAATGTTTGGTAAACAGGAAGGCATGAGACAAAATGTTGTTTTCTCTCATGCTTCCTCACAGCATTTGGCACAACATTAACTGTAAAAATCAAAATGTGAATGTTATTTATGTTCCATCTGCTGTAGTTGCCTGATTTAGAATTTAGAAAATCAGTCATCAAATGATTTTGCCTCCTACAGTTACACGACATTCTGACGGAGTGACAATAATTAACTTCCCAGTAGTCCTGGTTGTCTTTTGACCTGTTGGAACTCAAGGTTTTATTTTAACAATGCTCGCACGTCTGTATTTTAATAGTGGGGGGGAAAGTATTTTTAAAAAAGTTTTGTTGTTCACCATGTGACCCAATTTCAGGTTTTTAGTTCCATTTAGCTTTGTCAGTTTCCGGCTGCATGCTGGTTCATGCATTTGTTCTGACTTACATGAACAGGTTATCTCTTTGTGGATGCAAGTCAGGTACACGTGCCTATCTTTGAATTACCTCTATATGAAAAAAAAAGGAGACATTTTGATCAGTCAGTGTCTGTAACAAGCACAGTGTATACTTGCTGTACACCCACTTATATAGACACAAATTACAATCCTGACAATGCACCTTTAAAGTAAGAGTGACATGTTGCACATACTGGTATATGTTGTGATGTTACACTGACAACATTTGGAAAGGCCTTCATAGATTTCACGTGATTTGAATGAGAAAGCATGATCACGTATAAATGGATCCACATTAATAAAAATACAGTGATATGTAATTGAAATGCCATCTTCTCATCCATCTGTTGATCAGAGGCACTCTTCAGATACAGTGTCTGTGGGAGCAGCAGGCTTCACTCTGATTGGAATAAATGAAAACAAATCAGATTTGGTTCTCCTAATTAAATAGTTGCTGTTGTTCATTCCAAGAGAAATATGAGACACTTAGGGCCTCTGTCCACCAAGCACCTTTTTGTTTTTTATTTTCTCATAGCAACACTCAGCAGATGCTTGGGGAAAGTGCTAGTCATGGTTCCTACTGTTGCTATGCGACAATATGAGAGTACTGGAAATACAAAGCTCTTTGGGTAAAATTAGTTTTTTCCTGTAATCACACTGTCACATTGACAAAAAAATGTGCTCAGCTCTTAGTACGTTGAGAAGCAAACATCATTTTCTTTTTCTGCAAACAAGGAGGCTGCAAAGAAGACCTTTAGCACAAGAGCTGCACTCATTTCAAACATAGGACATAGTTCTTAGACTACTTCACCTTGTGCATCACTTGCTTTTTGTACAAATTAAATTTGGCATTAATAGACAATGAATAATGATGTTTTATCCAACATTGACTTTTGACCTGAGTAGTTTAAAAGCAGCAGTGGACCCAACAAATCACAGATGAACTGCACTTTTCTATCACAGCAGGCAAAGCAGTTTTCAGTTTGCCTCACATTCACCCACCAGTAGTAATGGAAGGTGAATCCAATTGTGTAATGCCATGAAATGGCCATCAGAACTTTGGGAACAGTGTCTTGACCGAAATGTTTGGATCGTATCTGTGTACAAACAAATTTAACTGGCTGAGATTTATTTTCATCTCAAAGGAGACTGCAAAATTTCTACTTCAAAATGTAAAGTACTGAGAGGAGCGGGGAGAAGTAGGGAAGCAGAAAAAGACAGAGGAGACGAGCAGGAGAGTGGAGTGGATAGAGGAACAGCAAGGTGAGCAGTGAGACAGCAGGAGAAATGGTTGGTGGGATGTCAATTCCTCTGTTAAATTACTGCTCTGTTTATCTATCTGCAGCTACACATTATACCCAGTGATGAGGACCATTTTTTTATTACTTTTTAGGACATTGTATTAAGTAATATCGTTCATTGATTGTGGTTGTAAGGATGGCTCTGCAGAATTGTCCACAAATGCAGGTTTGCAGGTCAGATGTTTCTGTCTCATTGTTGGCGTACACTGGGAAACCACTTCCCCTCTCCCTTCACACTCTCCGTCCCTCTTTCTCTTCCTAAACACAACTTCTTGTTCAGTTCTGAAAAAAACCAAAAAAAACAACCTGATTCTAGGTGGAGAAATATTATCCTGCGAATTCCCCAAACAATACTGGAAATCAGACAAGTAACCTTCTTATCTGAGTTATCCTTCTGACTTGCGGCTTCTTAAGAGTGAACGACTACACTATTGTTTTGCACAGCACAGCACACCGGATGCAACTAGACACAAATCCAAATCATTGCTGCTGCAAATGTTTCAAGGCATTGCTCCCTGAAAGAAACAAGAGAGTTCTTCTTCTTCTTTTTTTTTAAGCAAATCTTTAAAAAAAAAAACCTGGAAAAATGTAGTTTAGGTGAAGAGATAAACACACATAATGAATCGTGTCTAGTGTGAGCAAAGGATGAAGTGCCAATCGATTTACAGTGAAGGGAATTTTTCAACATGGCTGAGACTGAAGGGCTGCTTTATGATGCTTTAAGATGAAGAATAGAGACCATGCGTATGAACCAGCCCTGCACTACTCACACTTCTCCAATAACATTATCAAATAGATGCCCTGTGGTTAGATTCCCTGTTGAATTACTGCATAAACCTTTTACATTCTAAAACATACCGGCCTTCAAACAGGCCTGTATGCAAACCATGTCGAGCAAAATGGCTTTATGCACCTGGGGGCTGTGGTCCCAAGTGTGGAATTGACAAGTAGGAAATATTTGAAGGGTTATGCACGGTTATACAAAACTGCAAGGAAAATAAAAAAGCATATCAAAAGAGAGGAGTGCAAGTGTGGCATGGCCGGCCACTGGAAAGCAGGTTCCTCCGTATGAGAGGAGATGAAAGCTCAGTACTTACATACACTATGAGCCAAGCATAGTGAGTGAGTAAGTTTCTCCTCCCTTCCTCACTTTCTTCTCTTTTCCTCCTTTTCCTCTCCCTTGTCTGCTGTGATGAATGGTTTTGATATTGGCCATGTGTGCCTTTCTCTCCTTGCTCTGCATGCATGTGCATGTGTGTGTGTGTGTGTGTGTGTGTGTGTGTGTGTGTGTGTGTGTGTGTGTGTGTGTGTGTGTGTGTGTGTGTGTGTGTGTGTGTGTGTGTGTGTGTGTGTGTGTGTGTGTGTGTGTGTGTGTGTGTGTGTGTGTGTGATGAATGACTGTGGTCATACTGGACAGGCCACAGGGCTTTAGCTACTGTTAGTAGTACTTAAAGATGACTGGAGTAAAAAGGCTCTCTGTCACATCTCTCTCACTCTCTCTCTCTCTCTCTCTCTCTCTCCCTCCCCTCTCTCTCTCATACACACACACACACACACAGAGGGAGAGCGAGAGAAAGATTAGCCCTGCTTAAAGGGCTGTGTCCTAAGGGTATGCAGCACAGCACAGTGACAGGTGACATGTAGTTTCTCTCTCTCTCTCTCTCTCTCTCTCTCTCTCTCTCTCTCTCTCTCTCTCTCTCTCTCTCTCTCTCTCTCTCTCTCCCTCTCCCATCCTCCCTCCATCTATCTTTTATCTCTGTGGCTGCAGACCTTATTGGCGGGACAAAGCTTCTGCAGCACATTGTCAATATTGTATAGTCAGCTTCAAACGTGTGTGTGTGTGTGCGCATACATGTGAGTGTGCAGGCATGTTCATGCTGTAAGCAGATATGCTTTAAAGACACATTTTTGCCACAAGCTTCTTTTTGCCAGGTTCCGTATTACAAGGTTTATAACACGCTTCACTGAACACGGGTCCTAGGGACATTTTTTTTTTAATACTGTTTGCATGATAAGAATTTGTTTTATTTCTTAAAGGGCAAGAGATTTGGAAATTTGGCACGCTTAGTGTAACTGCAGTCAAAATTGACTGTTTTCCATGATGACGCATCCATTTTCTGAATGTCACAAACCTACGTATTTACATAACAATGTCAGTGAAATGTGTAAAGCAGCCACTGTCAGCCTGCCGGCTGACTCATCATTTGAAAGTCTCAAATAAGTACCAATTTTTATTATCCAGTTTACAAGGCAAAAGATCATCTCATCCTGCTGTTAGTGGGCTGTAGTTTTCCAATGGTGCGTACAATTTTTATGCCAATTAAGAAATACTGTGGCCTGTTTTATGTGGTATTGTCACTGGAATATTTTGCTTCATCTGATAATGATGTTACAGGTGCATGTGCAGATGTAAAATGCAGTACAACTCATGATGGCGCCCACTGCGATTCCAGTAAACCTCTGGAAAAGTCTGCATCTTCAGCAGTTTTGTGTGCATTACTTTTTTGTCGTCTTGAAAGGGCAACTGAGCCCAACTCTTGTCCCTGTGTGTGATTGTCTGTGCGAGACAAGTCTGATGTGCCAAGTAATGTGCTGAGCTAAGATATATGAAGTAGAGACACTAATGAGATGTCACCAAAATGTGTTCATTTCCCCATGACTTTACAGAAAAGGAAACCGTAGTGCTGATTGTTCATATTCATGGCTCATTGGACTGAGATAGCACTAGTCACAGCCAACATCAGTGTTCAGTGGTTTTTGCGTGTAATTCCCTTCCTCCACATTTCCTTGTCACGCTCCATTTTCACTGTTGACTAATGCAGAAATGCCACAACGTTGATATTGAGGTGTGAGTTTTGAAGAATGTACAGACCTATAAAAATTAAATCAAAACTCAAAGGCACTTCAAAAACTAGATATTTAATATAATCGGCCTGGATTGTCTCACTATCTATCATATACGTTGTCTTGTGAAAAAACAATGTGCAAAATTTAAAGCTACAGTGCATAACTTTGATGGTTGTTGTTGTTGCTGATATTATTCTGTTTCTGTTTGGTCTTGGTGAACAGAAAGGATGTAACATTATTGGTTGTCTGTGTCAGGAAAGTCAGACGTGACTGAGGGAGTGTAGGTGTGTATACATGAGCAGGACAGGTACAGCTTCTTTTATCTTTGTATCAAACTCCTGCATAGCTGGGTTTGTGACCAGTAGAATTCACTTCTGAAATTCTTTGCAGCTCCTCCTTGTTTTCTATCGTCCCCTTTACCTGTTGAAATGAAGTGAATCACCTGTTTGCAATGTGGAAAAGCCGCCAAGTGACAGGAGACCTAAGCAGCCCTATAATGAGCAATTCAGAGAGAGAGTCATGTGGAGCTGATGGGCTTAATCAGCACTGTGTGAACTCATTTGACAAAGGATTAAATGTAACAGACATTTATTTCTATTTTAAAGTCAAACACTACTGTTTTAAAGCTCAGTTTGGAGTTGTCAGTTCATCTAACGTGTGTTTATATTTTATTTAACACATTGTGTCACGGATAATAGTGTTGTTACATGGTTTGTTTGAGTGAAGTGCTGGCTCGATGTTATCAGTTATGTAGTGTGGGAGTGCAACACTCGACACGTGACCCCAGTCCTATATCTATGTACATATTGAGGATCAAAGCTAGTATCTATTATCTCCTCAGATTGGCCTATGTGATGACCTTTGAGGCAGAATAATATGTGTGTATGCTTTCTTTTTATTTGATGATCCTACTCACACACAGAAAGATAGAGAGAAAAAAGCAGCTAAGGACTAATATGTGGCCTTTTCCTGCTGGGCAACAATTGCTTCCTGCTTTTTTGTGTATATTTGCTGTCAGTTTTCAGTCGCCCCTGCTTTCTCTCTGTGGTGTCTGCTTGGCAAAATCACTGCCATCAATGTCAGAGTCCCTTGTGTGTTTTGGAACTACTCTCTTCCTTTCATGCTCTTTCTTTCTCTCCTGCTCTTCCTTTTCGGAGGCTCCCCTCCCTCTGTGTGATGCAGTCTGGTGGGGGGAAAAAAGGAAGATCGACAGAAAGCAGAGAGGAGGCAGACATGGGGATGAATGGACTCATTCACAAGCACAGCAAACCTGACACACACACAGAAACAACACAGCACACGATACTCCCTCTCAACAATCAGTGCCCTATCAATGACACTATTTCAGCTCTCTGAACAGGATCAGATATGAAATCCATAAGGTGGCTGAACTCCGTTGCCAGGCTGTTGATTGACCAGGAGGGAAACTACAGTTAAAAATGTTTTAATATTGGGGGTTAAATTATGGAACGGTATCCATCTATCCATCTATCAGGTTAATCTTTTATGAGCACACTTGAGGCCTGATGCCAGTGCTAACCCTTCATCAGTTACAACCGCATGCTGTCATGTCGGACATGATAAATATATCATATTAAACGAGCACCCATGAGTATGAGTATCTTACACAGAAACTACACAATATGTCATTTCTGCCACTAGGTGTCTCTCAATCAAAACAGTAACAAAAAACAGCAACATAACGGCTTTTGGTGACATTGGGAATCAGCGTAGGATCATGGAATTATTGTTCTGCCTGCCAAAGTGCTCACACTTCACATGAAGAGCTTTGAGCTGAGTAGTCGTGATGCTTTAATGAAAAATAAAGTCGCATAACTAAAAGAATAAAATTAAAAGACAGCACAATGGCTAACTAGCAGTACCAAATATTTCATTCCTCACTGTGATGTTTCATGAGAGTTTTCACTGGACATTCTAGCAGAGAAGCTCAAGCAGATGATATCATTATGAGGTGACCTAAATGGCACTAAATGTCTGTTAGTTTGACTAAAAATACTGATTTCTATGGGTTAAGTGTTGCAAATTACATATATCTGTGATTGTGCTGTTTTCGGTGTCCTTGACTCAAAACACTTGTCTTTTGCTATCAAAGCTCTGCTCTGTTCCTGCCTTTTTTTTGCCTGTGTGTTTATGAAATAGCATCCTAACTTGACATATTGATCTGCTTAGGATGGCCGGTCAGTTGTTATCAAGGCTAAAAATAATTGTCCCTATTTACCAAGGAATGGGTGAAATTGATGTGGTTGCATAGATTGTTTCAGATCTAATATGAAATATGTTATTGGAAAAACAAATAATTTCAGTCATTTCATCATTTGTGTTTGCTTGGCCACTGCCTCTGTATTATCAATATGATATTTGGTAAAATTCCCTTCTTACCTTCTCTTACCCATATATATTTTTTTTTATCTTTTGTTCCATTGTGCCGTAATCCATGTTATAAAATAGGAACAAATATGAAATCCATACAGAGTCTTAGGTCTCTGCCAGATATTGATCCCCAGAGTTTGTGTACATAATGCTTCTCTTTAGATGGTGTGCAGGTGCCATTGTCATATGACACTTTTGTTTCAGTTCCTCTCAAAAGAAATCCTTCATGCGGGTGTGTTTCCATGGAGCACACTCATCGTAACCAACGTTCTAAAGTATGAAGCAAGAGCCGGAAACAGCATTTACCGCAGTTTTGTGGTGGACAAAATTGAATTCATATTCAGAAAGCCTTTGTTGTGAGTTTTACTGTAGTGCTTTAAGTCCTTAGCTACAATTTTACATCGTTTAAAAGCCCCATTTACTGTGCTGTCCCTGCTCTACTGCTAAACTCCATCCTTGATCTTTCATCTGTCTTTACAAATCCACTGGTTTGAAAAGCAGAGAGTAGCTATCAAACTCTCAAGAAAAATAGGCAGCCGGTGAGCAAGTACCATCCACCCTAGTAAGAGCTGAAATTACTGAAGCAGAGCGAGAGAGCTCTCCATTTATCTCCAGTGAATGTTCAACAAACTACAGCTTCTCAGAAACCCAAGAGTGGCTGAATATGAAGCGCCCACCCCCCCCACCAAACTTTATGGGAAGATCATGCAGTGTCAGCAATTTTATTTATCTAACTCTCCTCTTTCACGCCTCTGTCAACTGTGATTGTGAACAATTTGAAACACCCAATTTTATACATAGAACTGGGTTAAAATCAGTCAAATCTTTTGATTTTCAAAGCCTTGAAAGAAGCCTTTTGTGTTCTTTAGGCAGGGATCTTGCTCAAATGTTTCTACAGCAGCCCAGACTGACAAACCAGCCATACTAATAATGAATAAATAATGAATCATTTCTGGTACATGCAGGCCACCATAGTTCTCTGACGTGCATGGGAAAGGGAAGGGTGAGCAGAGGAGCATGTTTGTGACTGGATATTTAAGCTTGCTTTATGGTTTAATGCCAATTTTTGTATTTATTTATTTTATCCCAAGAGGTCAAATTAATTAAGACAGGGTCAGTAAAATGTGTGTGCAACCTGTTACAACTTCAGCTTTAATGAATGTGGTTTACATTTGTTGTTAGACGTACAAAGACTGACATAAATGTTTTTGGCGGCCTCAGGGAGAACTGATTAATTTTTGCCATTTGGACCAAATGTGCCAGATATGTCACAGATAATTTGTCATTCATGACAGATAGATTAATTGGTGAAAAACTCAGCATCTGTCCCTGCATCCTTTGCCTCTTGTAGCTCCGTGCAGTGACTCAAATATGGTCCAATATTCACTCATTTCTGCTATCTGACTTGGCCACTTTCTCATCCTCGGTTCCTTTGATAATGATCTTTTCGGTTTCTTTGCTGTCCTGATGTTCTCACTGAGAATACTAAGCTCGATTTTTCTTACAGCAAGCGGCTAACTCAGTACACCAGAGTTATTGGGAAACATTATGTTTGAAAACCACTGTGGCAATGACAGACACACAATTCTCCCTATTATTAGTTTCTGTACCATTTAATGATGATCAGTGATCCCACTGATACCAGTTTGAGTGTATTATCAAACTACTTGGCTTTTATTTTAGCATCCTGGACGGTATTTGTTTCATGGTGCATTTGGACAAATCAGTCTGACAAGTTAATTTACTCATTTTCAGAATCAGCAAAATCAAATCAGGCCAATTATGGTTTTAAGAAGCTGACCATCCTCCTGGAAGTCTGTCTTTGAATCGGTTGTTCATAGAGTTCAGTGTTCATGCTGGTGTTTTTTAAATAAGTGCAAAACTGTGTCTCCTCAGAAATAGTCGAAAACGAGTGTCATTTGTGTACCATCGCCATTTAATCTTGTTGCTACAACAGTAATGATAAATGAAACAATAATTGAAATCATTTTCCCATAAGCCTAAGGAAAGGTTATTGTAATTAAGAGCAAAATGTGCCCACATTGCAGTACTCTGGCCCTGCATACATTTGTTCTTGCAAAGGGAATACAATATGTTTGTAAGCCAAATGCTGCAAAGCTTTTAGTCCAGCAGCCCAATTACAATGAAACATTAAAATAATAGTAATAGTATTTTAGCATGTTTTTAGGAATTCCACTGTAAAGTATCTGTCTGACTTTTTAACTTTTTGAAAATATAATTCAGACTTTTTGTAAATCTGTTTTTTCACTTTTGTTCACTCTGCTAGCGGAGAGATACTTGAGCAAGGGCGACCTGGTTCTGTTACTGCTGGACTAGTAAGTGTATATAGATTGACACATCCTATCTACAGTACACCTAGTGTGTTTCAGCTTGCTGTGTGTCAGCCCGTGTTATTAAAATCACCTCGTCCTCTCCTTCATCTCGTTCATAAATCAAGTGATTCAAACAGCTGTGCATGCAGTAAGCAATAGGTTATACTAATAAGCCGGATTGAAAACGCAAACTACATAAAATAAAAGCACTCGTTCCTTTGTCATGTTTTACGGGGTTAGTTTTCATTTATAATGTCTTGAAAAATAAAACAGCGTTATCATCCATCCATGCATCTTTTACTGCTTTATCCTCCACATGAGGGTCACGGGGGGTTGCTGTGCCAATCTCAGCCGACATAGGGTGATAGGGGTTGTATAATATGCTCTAACATAGGCTACTGTACCTGGTCTGAATACATGGTTGTTTCTACATTATAAGTCTCAGTATCAGATGTGCATTTCCCTCTGCCACATTAGAACCTGTTACCAGTATTAATGCTGTGGCAGACGTGTCATGTTACTTTTTATGTATGTTCTTGTTATTGTTCCCCTATATGTTCATATTATGCGACCACAGGGAAGCACATTGTGAGAAGATATTGCGCACTGAGAGACAAAGTGATATGGACATGATTAAGATGCCTTTCTAAATGCACACGTGCAAAGGGAATAAATCAGATCGAGGCAGAGAGCTGCCGAGGAAGATGTAGACTGGATAAACTATGTGCAACACTGCAGAGTAATCTGTATGAGGAAAGATGGGTTTTATAAACGGGCAAGCAATTAAGAACCCGAAAAAAAATTGTGCATGAAAAGTCAAACATATTGAGATGCTGGGAAAAACAAGTGAGGGGAGTAATGAAAGCGAGAGGTAAAGAACGTCCCAGGAGACCTATTGTGTCCGATGCTTTTACTGTGGTGATGATGCACCATGCCGTTGGTCCTCTCCTCTCATTAAAATTTTATGAAGCAAGCTTAGCATATGTTTTATTACAATGACGCCACTGCCTGGCACATTCCAACCTTGCGGCGAGGTGGTGTTGGTGAAGTGGGCTGCAGCCAAACATGCCCATTGGGTCATTCATTAGAAAGTGATACATGGAACAAAAAGTCTGAGAGGCAAAGTCAGAATTAGAATGACATACATGAGATTATTTGATTATTTGATTATTGAATATTATTACATGGAATATTTCCATTAGTTTTGGTGAAAAATACAAATTGCAAAAAGGTGATGTCGCAAACTGCATCTAGGCTTTAAAAGTGTTTTAAAAGGTCAAATAAAAGCAAGTTAGCACTGAATGTTTGTCTCTTTTTTTTTGTCTTCTGCTGTTTTTTTTTATTTTTTGCCGGGTGATAACAACTAATTAATTCAAATCGAGGGAACTGTATTTGCAGTGACACTGTTGTCAAAGAAATGCAATTGTATTTTGATTTTCATTTGTCCTTAGACAGTTTAATGACACAATTTCCCAGAGCCATTTTTCTCCGGAAAGCTGCCATCATAAATGCCAAGTATGATTTTCCCTGCATGTTTCAATTTTAATATCTGCCCCTGCTTTCTATTTGCTACACATCTTGTCATCCCCTTGTTACTTTGGTTGTGGGTGATTCTTTCCCTAACTTCTGAGCACTTAATTACAATGTCAGCTTCAACGACTGGGCATAAACATCATGTATATTAGACTGAGTTAAATATAGCACCTGTCATTATGTAGTTTGTCACACACACACAGGCTCATCTCTATAGCCATCTTTCTGTCTCTTCTCTGTTTGTGTGCTTTCAAGTATCAAATAAAACCTGCAAAATGCAGTAAAAAGAAAATCATCTCGGAGGACACTGAGTACATTGACTTTGAGGACACCGTGACTCAGCTTCTTCTTCTGAATGACGCATGCTAAGTGCATAGTATGCTAGTACTCTGAATTGAAGACATTTAGCTCCTGTCATAATCAAAGACTAAATCCCTGCCTTATTGCCTCCTGGGTGCAAAGGCCTCAACTCTGTTTAATTGCCACAAGCCAAACCATCTAAGCTGCATCTCCCTCAGTGTTTAGCCCCTCTGAGGCTTACGGCTGACAATGGAATTACTCTGACTCCCATGGGAGAGGGAGTAAGAGAAAGATGCTGCAGTCCTAGCAGGAGAGAAGAAGGATGCAAAAAGGGAAAAGGAAAGGATGAATGCAGCTGTCTGTCCCGAAAATGAGAAGAGAGAGGAAAAGGCACGAGATGACACAAATCACAAGGAGGTCAGAAAAGAAAAGGTTACATGGTGAAGACCGGCTGTTGCCAAAAGCGAAGCCTGCAGTTTGCCTGTCTAAATGTTTACTCCACTGTGAGATATTACATGCAGGCTGAACGGGGCAATATGACTCCGGATATAGAGCTGCAGGTTTGAAACACTGTCTGTCTGAAAGAATGGATGTAACTATATGAGAAGAGGGTGAGGTGGGGCTGGACGGTGACACTTTTAGTCACTTTACTTGTTTAATTCTTGGAAAAATTGTGTGTTTTTGCGTTCATGTACAGTACGAGAACAAATATATATCTTTTTTTTTTTATGTTCAAACACAGTTTTGGATGACTGACAAACCAAACCAGGTTTTGCAGGAGCAAGATAGCGGAGGATGTCAGTGCCTCTTTGTCACACATGAAAGCTTTGGGGTATTTGAAGACTGAGTTGCGTCGATGTAGTGGAAAAGATTTCACATTTGATGAAAGCGCTTGATGATGTGTGATGTGTGTGTGTGTACAAGGTTCTTAAATATGCTTAATTCTGATCTGGTGGATTTTTGATTACCAGCAGCTTGGCTGATCTCGACATGTGCATGGAAATGATGTGGTCTCATGCTTCATAGCCATATGTATATGTATGTAGAGAAGGATGTGGGGCTTTTTTTTGTTTATTTTTCAGGGAAAGAAATTAACCAATATATGGCATAGATTGTTCTTTTTCCTGTAGAAGTTTTTGGTAAATGAATCATCCTTATGAAGGTTCACACACACCACATAGAGAGTGGTGCTTGTGGAGTTTTAATTGGGAGTTAGCTGACTCATGCTGAGGCTGTAGCTTAATAAAATGGTTGACAAAATTCGACAGAGTAAATACATTTTTCTCATTGTTCTACCAACTTACTTGCTCCGTTTGTACCATTTGTTTTTGCAGAAAAGGCTTTGAAAGCAAAGTTTGTGTGTTCCCTATTAACTTTCGTTCAATCTCCTTCTCTCCTCCTTCCACTCTGATCCCTCTATCTGCAACTCCATCTCTCCTTTCCCTCGCATGTCCTTGCAACAGTCTGTTCTCAGTATTCAAGGGGAGTCTTTGCCATCTTCGGCCTTTACGACAAGCGCTCGGTGAACACGCTGACGTCGTTCTGTGGGGCCCTGCACATCAGCCTTGTGACCCCCAGCTTTCCCACTGAAGGCGAGGGCCAGTTCACCCTGCAGCTGCGACCGTCCATCAGAGGGGCTTTGCTGTCACTGTTGGACCATTATGACTGGAGTCGATTTGTCTTCCTCTATGACACAGACCGAGGTAAATCTATGCTTTAAAAAGACTTGCGTTTGCAATTTGGTTGCTTTTCATGTATTCCATTTTTTGTAAGGAGTTCTGGAAGACATGTCTTCACTGAGTAGTGTAAACATCCAAGGAAATCAACAACCCAGTAAGTATTAAATTTGGACTTCAAAACTAATTGGCTCTTAAGTGGAACAAACCGTTGTTTTTCAACAGGGGTCTGAGATTGAGGAGAGTTGAAGTTTATGTGAATTTTAAATGATAGCGGCTTTGTTGTAACCAAAACCTCCCTTGTTGTTTTTTTTTAAGAAAAGGACAAAGTGGGGTTTGTGAAAATAATGTAAAAGAGGCTGTAAGTCAGTGGTTTATTCTATTCTACTCAGTGTAACAGAACTGTTCCTGAAGTATTCATGAACTCCACTGGGAACGAGAGATAACTGAAAAGACTTTCAGACCCCAAGCTGAGAGCCCAAAGTCAAATCAGTTATGGAAGATGGAAATAGATTTCCAAATTAGTTTGGTTCACAACACTTTTTGAATGAAGAATTCGCCTTTAATTTGGATTCATTTTGGAAAGGCACATGGAGAACAGCGTTACAATACCATCGATTTGTTATCATCTTGTTAAAAGGCTGTTTCACAAATTTAGCCCAGTTTTCGTGTGGATAAAGTTCTGTACAAAAACGACACCTGTGAAGCTGCACTGTGTCGATGTAAAGATACAGCAGCAGAAACGAGGCTGTATAACATGTTACTTTGTTTTGCCTCTTGTTATGTTTGCCTGGCTTTTTAATCGCTCCATGAACCATGTGAAGCAGACACAGCTGATGCATCAACCCCACAGCCACTATTTGTCATGTATCTCTTCCACTCTATCTTTCTCCGTTTTGCTCTCTCACAGAAATGCAGACACACAAACAGAGACAAATTCTCTGCCACAGGGAGAGAAACAGAGGTCAAACATGACGCGGCATCCCCAGACCCCTGAAAAGTGGCGTATTAGAGAATCAGTGTGTTGCGCCATATACTGTATGTGTGTTTGGGTGTGAGTGTGTCATTGTGTGTGTCTGTGCTTTCTCTGCCTTCCTCTGGTCCAGGTTGTCTGGGTTAGAACCCAGGGGAAGAAGAGGGGAAAGAGAGAGTTAGCAGGAGAGACAGGTAAGGTGAGTCGAGCTGGTGGAACTGCCAAAAAGAGAAAAAAGCAGAAGAGACAAGTACAAAATGAAGAGAGGAGGAGACACGCAAGGTGGCAGAGGAAGAGGCTGAAAGAGGAGATTGGGGATGTAGATAGGAGGCAGTGGAGGGAGACAGGGGAAGATTACAGAAAAGGCACAAAGGGGGGGAAGCAAGAGAACTGACAGGATCATAAGCCTCTGGGTGTACATATAGCAGGGTGAGGAGGGGTGATGTTTGAGAGAATGGGGAAAGTATGAGGAAATGGAGCAAAGGATGGATGCATAGAGTTTGGGCTGTGTTCACCCATGACTTGGCCAAGGCAAGACCCTTCATTATAGGCTCCCATCAGGCCCTGCTGCCGGTAATGTGCTAGAAAATGGGCAGTAACATTGTGATCTTTTTTTACGCTCCAGATACACGCATGCACACACACACACACACACACACACACACACACACACACACACACACACAGCATGTATGTGCATTTCTTAAACAAATGCATGTACACATGGTGCAAACAAAACACAACACCTTACTGAGATGTTCAACCCTTGACACGAATACAATGATTTAGGCATCGTTTACAACCGGTTCAAGAGTAAATGCACAATGTCACAACATACTGCACATGAGGACAGATGTCTTTGTCAAACACAATACAACAGACATTCACGTTCATACACATGGTGATAACTGAGGCTTCAGATGTACATTTCGCTTCAATTGAACCAATAAATAGCCCCTACACAAACACAGAAAATAGAGGGCAAAGGTTAATACGGTTTGAGGTATTGTATACACAATACGTGACTCGGTTTACATCACTGTCTTTATTGCAGACATTTGCTCTGTGAGGTTTGTAATTTTCCTTGTGCGTGGCTCTGACTTCAAGCTAACTCTGACGATTTATTTTTACTCACAATTTGTATGTGATACAGACTACATAAGAGGTGTGTCCATATTATAAACACATTATCTGGGTAGGATTTAGTTAATTTTCATTCTCGTCATTTCTACACTTGGTTTGACCCATGTTGAAAGCTGGTCAATTGTGCACATTCTAATCACAAAAGAATCCATTCAAATCATCAGATATAACACTAAGAGCTTGAAGCTCTACTCGTTATTCTGTAGAAAGTTCCTTTCTCTGTATTGTTCCAGCCTATAAAGCTGTCTTTGTTCTCAGATGAGTTGCACTAGAGTCAAAGTTCACTACTAAAAAAGACACAATGCGAAGATCAATTTAAATTAAAATGTCACTTGAAATGATTTCTCTTTCAATTAAACTCACAGCCAGTTTTGTCTGCTCATTCCTTTTGTCCGTAAGAGCTCCGTAGGTGACAGTCAGAGGAGCGTCTGCAAAAGTTTAAATTATAATCAGTCAGTGTCTCAAGTACCTGCTCCACTAAAATCTCTCTCTCTCTCTCTCTCTCTTTTTGTCTTTGTCCCTCTATTTCCTCTGTGTTGTAGGTTATGCAATACTGCAGGCAATTATGGAGAGAGCGGGACAGAATGGATGGCAGGTCAGGACACTCCCTATCATACACACTTTTTTTGGTACCAGGCCAAACAACAAGCATGGAACACTCATGATTACTTCAGGCATACATATGTACTTTGTAATTACACACACACACACACACACTTTGGTTTCTTTGCAGGAGCAAACGTTAGTTAACTTGCTTGTGGTTTATTTGCCTCATGTCTTACCTTACTTTTACATGGTGTTTCATAGCAGATGCACATTTCCCGCTCGTGTCAATGTACAGAAATGTGTACATATACGTTATCATAGGTGAGTGCAATCTGTGTGGAGAGTTTCAATGAGGCAGCGTATCGTCGGCTGCTCGAGGACCTGGACCGACGTCAAGAGAGGAAATATGTCATCGATCTGGAGCCTGAGCGACTACAGAACATCCTAGAACAGGTAACGTTGTTGATTAGATTACCTTGGCACACAACATGAACCGTGCAGCTACAACTGACAGTATTAGAGCACAGTGGTAAACAAATCGACAGGTATCAGACGGTAAACTCACCTTACGTCCACATAGACCACCGATTTTAAAGACACAATGATGACATGGGAGTAATAAGTCAAAGAATGACCAGTAATTTTACTTACATATTTTATATTGCTGTATTTATACTTTTATTTAGGTGAGAATCTGAATGAAACTTAAAAAGAAAACATCTTGGAAGGTGAATCTATTTGACATAAACATGCATGTTTACATGGGGCCTAATATGTCTATCATATTAAATTAGATTTAGATTAGATTACGAATATCTTGCTACCAATAAAAGACAAAATAAACACCACAGCTTTATAAATGATGGGAGATAAAAGATGGGAAGTAGGCTTGCATGAAGTGTTTTTACAGACTGTGCTGTTCACTCACAAAGACACGGAGCTAAAGAGGAGTGAAGAACAGTGTAAAACCAGACGTGACAACCTGCAGCAGGAACTGGGTCAGCGAGAGCTAATGTTCTTACTTCTTACTAAACAAATAAGTTGAACTGAAATCGGCCGTAAAAAAGATGTGCATCCAGCTGGAGCTGTTGCACTTTGATGCAGCTCCGTTACATTACTAGAGAGAGGGCAGCGATTACATCACTAACCTGAGTTTAATAGCAATTAACATCTCACGAAGAGGTTCAACCACACCACACTGAGACATTAAACCACATCGTTCAGAACAGGCTGTGGTAAGTAATGAAAACGAGAGTCTGTGAGAGGATTTAAAACAATTAGAGTCAGGATTACATCACATATTATTATAGAATGCACCTGTTTTTTTGTTGTTGTTTTTACTGTCTGTCTGCCTGCTGTCTGCCCCAGTCAGCTCAGTACAACAGCACTCCTTATGCTTTCTGACATCTGTGAAGCAAACACAGTTTGAGATTTCCCCTGGAGACATTGAATGAAAAATGTGACTTCACAAACAGACACATCAGAGTGGGACACACAGTGTAGGGCTGCACCACCACACCACCACACCACCACACTGTCCACTAAGATACAGATTTTAAGCCTACACACACACACACACACACAAAAGCTTATCCTGACACCTTATGCTTGTCCAAGTTCATTAGAGAATTTCTATTGCTTGATGATTAAGTCTTGAGCTCTGTCAGATGCTGCAGCGTGCACGCGTGTGTGTGCCTGTGTGGCCTGTGACTCAGGTTCCTGTCAAACTCAATGACCAGCAGTTACACACAGATTGACATCAAAAAATCTGGTCTATAGTCAAAAATGTGTTCCCAAAAGGCTGGTTTGGGCTGACACACACATATTTATACAAATCATGCAAAACAAAAAAAAAATTATAACACTGGTACACACAGAACTACACAAACTCACACTATTAACAGCATCCCAGAGACAGACTGACATACTGTTTCTCAATTGGCTTCTCTGGCGTGTGTGAACAGACAAACGGACACACACAGTCTCCCATCATGGTGGGCTGTGTAGTGTCTCTATTGGCTAGTCTCCCTGCTTTGAGACAGATACTGCTTTGTTTGTGTGCCCCACCAGCTGCAATCTATGTGTGTGTGTGTGTGTGTGTGTGTGTACACCAGTGTAGAGACAGGAGGTAGCAAACTTTAAAATGAAATGTATTAAGTAGGTTTATGCGCCACGTTAATACAACTGCATGTTTCAAATTTACCCCATCCCATTGTACAGATTAAATGATGACCAAAAAAAGATTACTGACTTCAGTGTTTGAGCAGAATAAGAAGTTTGATTTCTCCATGCTGGCAAATTATAGGTCAAGGCAGTTTGCTAGGATTGTCTTTACCATGTCTGATCTTAACAGTTAAGTTTTTAAGTTTTTAATCATCTCTTTCTCTCCCTGTTTACTTTATTTCCAGGCTGTCAGTGTGGGGAAACATGTTAAAGGTTTCCATTACATCGTAGCAAACCTGGTAAGAACTCTTAATGTCATTGCTTTTAGCTATTACTTTGATCTACGTTTGTTACTGTGCTTTAACATGCAGAAATATATTTGATTTTACCTTAAAAAACTTAAAACTTTTAACCTTAAAAATAAAATGAAAGAAAAACTTAAAGGTAAATAAAAGGCTCCGGAGTCATTTGTGGAAACAACAAATTGTGTTTGCCAGTCCCACAACAGTCACAGCTGTAGAACTCGCTGTCAGAACCCATGGCAGTAAATGATCTCTGGTATGGTTCAAAAAAAAGGAAAAAAAAAGCTCAGGTCAAGCGACACAGAGCTTTTAGCAGTTACCCAGTACAACCTTCACATGTCTTTACACTCTGGCTCTGGTCCTCTAACAAATTGATCCCTCTTCACAACTACTTTACTGTGAAGTGACACTACATGTGGAACTCACTCCACATTAAGTACGGGTGCAAATGAGTATGATCAGTATATGAACTTTCGCGGAATCCTCCAGAGGATTAGGTCACACATTTCTGTTCCCTTAATTCTGTCTTTCTTTCACAGGGATTTAAGGACATATCTTTGGAGAGGTTCATGCATGGAGGCGCAAACGTGACTGGTTTCCAGCTGGTGGACTTCAGCAAGCCCATAGTCATTAAACTGATGCAGCGCTGGAACAAACTGGATCAGAGGGAGTACCCTGGATCTGACACCCCACCGAAGGTAGTAAAACATGTCCTTAAATACTAACTGTATATTTACAGATGAGACTATCACTGGCCCTGCCATGTCCCTCCCACTGTCACACAAGTTTGTCCCTATTTAATCTCTCTGCCCTTCGTTCCTTTCTGTCTGTCCGTTTCCCTCTTTCCCTTATCCACACTGCAGCTGATTTGAGAATATATTAACTGGAAATATGTCCACCTACCTATTAAAAATACATCGCTATGCAGCCTTTTTCCCTTGCTCCCTGGCTCATGCTCACATGCAGTCAGTTGCACACATACACGTAGTGTAGAAAAATATGAACGGTGGCGTGGTATGTTGTGGTCATAGTCCTTCGTCATTAGCATGTCATTTTTCACCCAGGGACTTGTGGTAATGAACTAATTAACATTCTTAGACTGGCCTGATGAAATCTCACGCACATGCCGGCTGCATTAATTGTCCCTTAATGTTGACTTAACATTTGCTGTGTATACTGAGGTGTAGTCTTATGAGGCATGTTTTTGATATAAACAAGACCCCGTGAACACTGTACAAGGCACGACAAGCTATGTGTGAGTATTTTCTGTCACGTAAATACCTTTGGTATAGCACTTTCCACTGTTCCCCCACAAAGAATTGTACAAAGGATTTTGGCCTTCCCCAACCATGTGATCTAACAGAACGACAGAAAACCAGATATCTCTAGTGTCAACAGATGTCTTTAAATTCTTCTAGGCTAATTGGTGCTATGTAAAAACTGTGCTCAGTTAGCCTTGGGCCAATTCACACCCTCAGGCTAAGTAGAACTAATAACGTCCAGTGTGAAAAGCACTAATGGGACTTGTCCCTTCTTGCACCGAAGACTGGAGTTTGAGCGAGCTGCTTTTAGTCATCAATCAAAACGGCTCGACCCAGTGATTCTAGACTTGTGTTCCCTGAAATGAGCTCTTGTGTGCAAGAGATTTTGCTGAAATGTAATGAAAATGATCAGTGAGCTGGCAAAGTAATATTTCAACTTCATCAAAATACACAGTGCTTGTGATCACACATACTGTATCTTCTCTCTGACTTTTTCCGGATCAAAACCCTAGTGCGTATTTGTGTTGCCAGAGGAATGTATTTACAACATTTGTTAACTGCATTTATTAACTAACATGACAACCTTTATCGATATTTGGCCATGAGTAAAACATGTATTGCTTGCTAGACTGGTGCAAATCTCACTCACTCACTCACTCATCTTCTATTGCTTTATCCTCCACATTAGGGCATGAGGGGGCACTTGCGGCGTTCTCAGTTTACATAGGGCGAAAGACAGGGTACACCCTGGACATGTCACTGATCCATTACAGGGCCACATATAGAGACAAACAACCACACAACCATATGTAGTCTCTACACCAACTGTCTGGTTTCAAACCATGTTGAATCGTGTAGGCCCACAATACTCTATGTAGAGTCAACCATTTGGGTTTAAATCTGTACTGATCGATATCATCAAGTCTCAGTATTCACAGGAGTTTAACCTGTTTCTTTATAAAAAGACAGGTGAAATGTCAGCATACACACCTTTAAGACAGGAACACGTGTGGACATACTGTACGTTGAATGATTATACGTGGCCTGTTACTAATGTGACGTCTGTGCTTTCTGTGGCATTGGTACCTCATGATTATGTGTCCTGAAGCTGTCGACAACAATGATAATGTAGCATCCAGTCCCATCTCCCTCACATCCTCGATCCCCTGTCCTCACAAATGGCAACAGACATACACTCCGTAATTTGACACTAGCATAGTCCTTGATTAGCACAACTTTTGTGACCTTCAAAAACAGTTCTTTGAATGAATGAATGAATACATAAATAAATGATTTAGCATGAGTAAATGTAGGAATAAATAGTGTTCCTTATGAATGCAACATGCCTTTATCTCACTTAGGTCTGCTCACTCCCTGAAGTCAGTTCTATAATTTATAGAGGAAATCTGTTGGGACTGGATTTATCTTTTCTAAAAGAATTGTCATACTGGAGTAAAACAAAGTTTAGAAACAGACTGTTTTCTGTTGTTCCCAAGTGGTTCTTGCGTGACCCTGACAGCAAGCAGGTCTGTAGTTGGCTCAGTATTGCTGTTGTTTTCTCCTTGATTTAAATTCTATAGTCATCATCTGTCAGTTACCCACCCTAAAGGCTTCTTTAGTTTCGAAAGGGGGGGATGAAAGGAGGATGACATGCTTGTGCAGCCTTCCAAAACATGCCTTGTGGGATATAAATCAAGGGATGTCAGTATGGAGAGAAAACTATAGCTGCAGAGGAATGGAGAGCGGCGGCAGAGTTTTTCAGATGACTTCCTTCTTTCCTCCCATTTTCATCTTGCCACTTGTTTCTGCCGTGATGTGAAGGCAGCCTGCTGTGTGTTTGACTGCCTCTGTCTGAGTGGTGCTGTGCGTGGTGTGGGTGGCGGTGTTATTGCTGAGTGCGTGGCATGGCTCCCTGCTGTGCCTTGCTTTACCTGTAATGAATTTGTCAAACAATCTGCCAAGATTACCACCATTTTAAGAGTCCTGTTAAAGAGCAGATACTGATGATTACATTGTCTTCTCTTTTATTCATCCTTTAAAGGTCCCTTCTAGCACTGAATATATTTAATTGGCTCCAAATGACCTCTGGTGTGCCACATCCATGAACCAGTTATGAGATAATGAGTCTCTGGGCACAGACATGTTGAGGGCCAGCACTGCTACATAAGAGACTCAGCCAGAGAGTCAAAAACACTACTGTACCTTTTGTTGTTGGGGTTGTTTCGCATCTGTTTTTATTCACTCTGGGTATTTTTGTTGTCGTTTGATTGTATTTCTCACCAACATGTAATAGCGGTCACATTCAAACAGTAATGAAGAAATGGTCATAGATCTTGTTATGTAAACCCAAATCTCACCATTAGTACTCCAGTTAAGTGCAGTTAATAAATGAGGTGACAATAATATTAAAACATTTTAACTTTCTTTGAATGGCTTTCAGACTTCAGCTTGTCTCGTTACATTTACAGTGGTGTTGACGGATGCTCACTGGAAGTCAAATAAATCTAAGAGTGGTGAGATAGAAAGAGACACACGTCAGCATGTCTGCTGGTGAGGTTGGTATGGACTTAAGATGGTCAGCGGTCCAATGCAGCAATAAAGCTGGGATTTTCCTGGCTCTCACATAGTTCTTCACTACAGCTCTGCATCAAACCTGTCATGGTCTGTATTTACACTATTTAACTCTTTTCAGTCTCGATGACCATAGATTACACCACAGCCTTGCCCCCATGCACACCTGTTTATACACACACACAGTGCATTTATTTGCCGTGCTTTTTTCTAACACACATCAATAACAACCATTCACACACTGCCAGCAGAGCAGCCAGACACAGTTTGGATTTAAGTGTCTTGCCCAGGGACACATTTGCATGTAGACATGTAAACTAGAGGAACTGGGGATTCAACCCCCCTGACCTTCAGACCCACTCTGGCCCTGACATTCATTTTATCACTTTCTGCCATACTGTGCTTTTCAGTTACAAAGAAATATTTATTCCCTTTCAAAATGATCGTATATGTCCTCTTTTCATTCTCTTCCCTAACTCTGCCTTGTCTTTTTCTTCAGTATACCTCGTCTCTAACATATGATGGCGTCCTTGTGATGGCCGAGGCCTTCCGCACCCTGCGCCGTCAGAAGATTGATATCAGTCGCCGTGGAAACGCTGGTGACTGCCTGGCCAATCCGGCTGCTCCCTGGAACCAAGGAATAGATATGGAGCGTGCACTCAAACAGGTGGAGACACGTGCCCTGTACTTTTTAGACTGGCAAAGATATAATATTCACAAGTGTATGACAAAACACAAACATCTAGACATACTGTAAGTGCTCAGCACAAGCATTTTTACGTTTTTGTATTTTTTAGTTCTGTTGGGAATTTGATGGAGCAGCCACGAGTCAAGAGTCTACACACTATAATTCTGGGGACATTCAATTCCTTGGATCTTAAAATTGTAGTGCAGGTCTGATAGTATTGCTTGACAGAGCCTGTTTTCAGTTGAAGGACAGAGTAACATCAACAAAAACAAAAATAAAAAAAAAGCTTTAAGCTTAAGTTGTAATCACTCCATTTTTCTTATACTGTTATGGTCCCTATTGTTACTGCCATAGCCAGTCAATGTGTAGACACTTAGTAGTTACTGCATCATATAGCAGAGGGTTGTATTTCAATTTTTTCCCACTCCTTTCTGTCATTGTTCCAACAAACACAGGTACGCATTCAGGGCCTGACTGGGAACATTCAGTTTGATCACTATGGTCGAAGGGTCAACTATACCATGGACGTGTTTGAACTGAAGAGTAACGGACCACGGAAGGTGAGCTCTCAAATATTTGAGCAATAAAAAAGACGTATGACTCATTCTTTTCACTCTTTATATACTTTCTTAAACTTCACTGAAAGGATATGCCGTAATCTTGCTGTAACAAATGGACGATTTATGTAATTTTCAATGTGTGTTGCCTTTATCTTGTTTTATCCTGTTTACTGCATAATTATTGCACTTTTTTTCAATTTCAAATGAATAAACTCTCATTGCATTTGTAAATATCTTAATAAGTGAAATCACACCATTGTAGCTTTTAAGTGTTTTGGAGACACTCATGCTCACACAAACTGGAGATACATAAAACTTTGCATTGACAAAAGGAAAGTTTAAAGATAATCCATCTTAACTAGCGTAAAACATAAGATGGTAAATTTCAGTGGTCATAATTTGTGGTAATTGGAATAAAAGCACATGTAGCAGCAATAACAAGGAGAAAAGACCATGTTCCAGGTCCTGAAGTGTTCCTTGGACAGTAATGTTGCTTATTGAAAGTTCCTACCTCGCACTCAATATCTCTCAATATATTCTACAGTACCGATGGGAAATTTGCTGAAGTGAGCTCATTCCAACGGTTGACTCTTTTTTTTTGCTTTCTCTCATCTCACTTATACTCTTTCTGTTTTATATTACTTTTTACCCCCTCTATCTTGAGTTTATCTTACTTTATTTTAATTATAGATTACAGTATATTCATCACTCTCATTAATGCACTTCCTGTGCTTTTTTCTATTGTTTCTTACAGATTGGCTACTGGAACGACATCGACAAACTCGTGTTGGTCCAGAATGAAAATGCTCTGTCCAATGACAGCTCGGCGATGGAGAACCGAACTGTTGTTGTGACTACCATCATGGTAATGTACCTTCATTTCTTAGCCTTTCCCATTAATTCCAATACATAATGAATAATAGTTAGTCAATTAATCATAAATCTGGGATTAATTTGCCTTGATTGCCTCCAAATTATATTCAGTGATTAAAAAAAAAAATCTGTGATAAAAGTATAATTTGGGGGTTCTTCAAGCTGAAAAAAGCTTTCTGAGCACCCAGGAGCCAGTGGCACTTATCCAGCTGGAAGATTGCACTAATGTCTCATTAGAAAGCTAAAACTAAAACTGACCTCAAATTACCATTTAGAAGTGACCTAAACCTAGTCTCTTCTAATGGCTTCCACATAGACAACAGTCTGTAGCCCAGTTTAATCATTCCTGTCTCCCACAAACAAGGATAAAGAAGGGCTAATTGGTGAATTTGTGCACATCCTCTACTTACATTTGATTTCACTTCACCCATCTGCAGCCTTTTTATAGTGGCCATCCCCTTCCTGTAAATGTAATCAGGCTAATTCAATTGGGCATGCAAAATGATGCAAGTGAAAGCAACTCAAAAGACTAATTCCAGCCCAGAGATAAAACACACCACAGATGCTCGCGCTTCAGTGGTTTTTGGATTTAGTTTCAAGGCACATTGATTTATCCAGCAAACTCATACTCAAGCATCAACAAAATGTCTGTAGTAGTTGCAGTTTCTGTAGTGTGAACAAAGATCTAAAAGATTGTCCAATGATTTCTGCCGTGATTGTAAAAATACTTGAGTGCCCCCACTGGTTAGACGCATTCAAGTCTGCATCAGAGAGAAAACAAGCACACATGCTGCTGGACAGAGTTCAGAAAAGATGAATTCATCTGCACTAAATGTCCCCAGTGACAACTCCACCTCCAGAAATGCGCACTTCAACAGGCAGTGTATTAAACCATGCTGCATTGTGCAGTGTGCAGTGTGGTGCCGAGGGCACAAATACAAACACATCAGCACAGTCAAATAAATGAAACAGCAACCCCGTAAAAAATCATATTTTGATTACATATTAATGTGTATATCAAACACTGTACTTTGTGTGGCTTGTGTGGCGTGTACATCTTTCCGAAGTTCGTCCCTTCCCTCCCATGTCTATTTTTCTCCCGATACTGCTATCCTGTCTCTCCTCTCACCGTGTCTTGCTGTCTTTCCATCTTGTCAATTCCCCGCCCTTCCCTGTTTTCTCCGCCATGCTTTTCCCACCTGCATATTTCTCTGTGGATGGTGACCTCAGCAGGCCTTGGCTAATGTTAGCTCAGCCGCCTCCTCCTCTTTGCAGCCTCTGATGATGAGGAAGCCTCTTCTGCGACACTGATGCCGGGTCTGCAGACAGGGTGACACGCAGACTCACCTGAGTCGTAAACCCTCGGGAAAGAAAGACTAAGGACAGATCTTTATAGACTAAAGTCTATAAAGATCGGCACAAGGATGCACTGTACTCTGTTTCTGTCATGATGCCTTTTCTTTTTTTCTTGCATTTTGGTTGAAAAAATCTTTTTTTTCTGTGTCGACATTCATTAACATGGCAACGAAGGCACCGAGCCTCACAGGCTCATGTGCTCATACGTGCACAGTTGGACAAGAGCTCTGGGAGGGATTCTGTCGCTGTTTGTCACAGTGTCACAAAAATCAATGGACCTATGGACAGCCCTGATCGTTTAGATTGTCTCATTCTTTTTATGGACACCACACTATTATCTGTTTCTTAACAGATCACAAATTCCCTTTATCACAATTTATTACCATGTCTTTTCATTTTTTCTTTCTTTCTTTCTTTCTGGGAAAAGAGAGACACGAGAGCCCTTCATGTCACTCCTCCACCTTACCACTTCTTCACCCTGTAAATGTACTCAGCCAAGTTTCCTTTGCTTTGTTTCAGTGTCTGAAGGCTCCACGTGTGGATGGAAGCTTATATTGAAGAGGTTCTTTTAACTTTGGGTTTTTAACCCCACTTATTTTCAGAAGCAAAAAACAGAGAGATTGTGTGAGAGATTTGTTTTTGTATTAACTTTTGAGGTTAATTTCATATTGGTATTGCAGTTGTTTGTAACACTAAATATATATGACAGTATATTGTGTTTAAAAGCTACATTGATGTGACGCGGTTGCTCGAATTTTTGCCACCCAAATGTAGCCGACTTTAAACCTTTACTCAATAATTCATATACACGTGTGCATCTAGAGCCACACGGTTGTTGTAGTGGTTAGCACCCTTGCCTTTGCAGCAACAAGACCCGTGTTAGAGCCCCGGTTTCTGCATGGAGTTTCCATGTTCTCCCTGTGTGTGTGTGGGTTTTCTCCAGTTTCTCTGGCTCCCTCCCACAGTCCAAAAACATGCAATATGCAGATTATGTAAATTGGACGCTCTAAATTGACCAGAGGTGTGAGAGTGAATGGTTGTTTGTCTCTATGTGTGGCCCTGTGATGGACTGGCGAACTGTCCAGGGTGTACGCCGCCTATTGCCCTATGTGTGCCCCGCGACCCTCCTCTGAGGTGAGGATAAAGCGGAAAATGGATGGATGGATGTGTGCATTTACCAAAGTTAAGTTACTATCAAAGTGCATTGGCACTTGCTGTGCTTGTTAACTCCTAACATGTTTATGGTTTTGCATTGACCTTGGTTTGCTTGAAGCAAGCAAAATGTACAATTGATGTTATATTAAATATAGTTGACAGACTGTCTGGATGGACACTTACGACTGTAATGCCTTTCAACAGCACTGATCCAGGAATTAGAAGCACAAAAAAACAGCCTGGAATAAACACTCTTACATGCCCACAACAAATGTGGAAACTTTTCTGACAAACGATGTTTGCATGTTTGTCTGACTAACTGGGTGTAAAGCTGTTTTACTGGCAGGTTGACTCAGTGATAGACACGGTGACAATCAGACAAAGGCTAGTGGAGTGACTGGCCGACTAAGTGATTGACTGACAGCTGGTCACTGGTTGACTGGTGTAAACGACTGACTGGCCATCTGGCTGCAGAACTGCCTTTTCTTCTTTAATGGCTGGTAAATAATCATCTTCATTCACCGGCCAAACCTCTGACTAGATATGATTATGCACTGTAATTGTAGTAATTAATGAATAAATGAACTGATTAACCAACTGAGTGACTGACACAGGTTGTGACTAACTCACTGCCTGGCTCGGCTCACTGACCATGTGAATGAATCATTGCAGGCTGATTAAATGTCTTGGTGGTTGGCTAACTCTTTATGTGCCAGTCTGGCTTTTAAAACGCTGAACTGATTGAGTGTCCAGTTGGCAGGCTTGATGAATAACTGGACAGTTAGGTGAGTGTCCAGTTGGATGCCTGTCTTTTTTTTACTGGCTCACTCACTGGCTTACATAGCAAGTCCTCTCTGCCTTTTTGGCTCCAGTGTGGCGTGTTTCATGTCTTATCAGCCCCAAACATTTGCTTCTACAAAGCTGCTCTCCCTCTTTCACCCGCTCCTTCCCCCTCCTTTTAGCTCATCCACTTAGTCTGTTCTTCTCTCTACTTTCCTTGCCATTTTTCATTTTTGTCACATTCTCTTTTTTCTCCTAATCTCTCCTTTTTACTTTTTGTTTCTCTGTATTTTTGATCTGCTCCTTCATCTTTCTTTTATAGTTTCCATTCACACACCTCTCTACGCTCGATTTTCCACCTGGTTTTCTTTCCAGTGCCTGAACTTTGCTCGTCTTTTTCTCCCCTCTCCCTCTTCCTCTGATGCAGAGATTGGTATAACTACAAGTTATAACATCCAGTACAAGCACACAATGATGGCATTAATCCTCTTCACATTAAGACAAGAGTGTCTGAGGCAAACTGATAACAAACCTTAAGGAGGCTTTCAAGATAAACTGTTGGCAGAGCTTCCATTAGTGAATATATACATGTACAGTAGATATAGATGTATGTATGTGTGTGTGTGTGTATGTGTGTTTCTTCATATATAGTCATTTCCATAATTCTAAATCGACTAAACGAAGTAGCCTGCTCCGCTTTTAGCCATGATAAACCGATGGAGGGTAATTTCACACACAAAATTAAAAAAGATGTCTCTGATATGACAATCTCCCACTGAAGGGTCAAGTGTCCTATTTTGCATCTGTGATCATTTCAGTAAATACAAAACTGATTAATCGTATCATTGAGGGTGGATGTTAAAACCAAGTGTGGTCTGATCAACACGTGCTGAGTATTCAGCACGGAAGTTCATTACCATATTTACCAAAATGTCAAAATATGTCTTTGAACTGTTTTTTTTTATGAATTGCCCAACATTTTTTCTTTAGGTTTCAGTGCCATAAAAGAGAATTATTGAATAAGCAGTGACTGAGTTCATGTTATCTGGGTATATGGATAGATTAAATAATATCTGTACACATTTTGTTTTAAGTCCTGGCTCAAATGGCTCCAGATTCATGAATCCTGAGGGTTTTTTCGTTGCATCTAAAAGTCTCTCTGTGTTGCAGCATGTTAATAATTCCCATTGAATATAATCATGTTCACATGGTTACAGTTCACTCACTTTTTGACTGGCTTAAAAACAATCTGTGCTCAAAATTTGAAGTTTACAATACAAGACTGATTCTGTTTTTTATATTACAACGAAAACAGTGTTGCACTTAATTCTGAATTTCTGAAGTGTACCTCTTCATTGTTTTGGTAGCTGTGTTGACACTATGATTCACGATTTGCCCTGGGAACTGTTTGAAGAACTGTGATTGTGTGTTCTGACTCACAATATGGCCACATTTGTGTATTCGATGATGACAGTGATGATCATAATGGTGATGTAAAGTGTTAAAAGAATGAATTAAGAACTGAACTCTTGTATATTATTCTCGTGTGTGGTTGTTTTTGAAAGCAATATTTTTGTTTGCAAACATTTTATACTGATGACTCAATAATGTATTGTTCTGTTTTTAGAAATAATGTCAACATGAAGCTTGGTTGTAAATGTATTTATGTGTAAACATGTTAATTTCATACATCTTATTAATATTTCAAACAAAACAGAACAAAATCAAAATGACAATATAATATATTGATTGTTTATCAGCTGTATGTTGTTTACTGTGCATGTGGTACAAATTAGATTTACAACTGTGTCATAAATAGTCATTCTTAACAAATATTAAAACAAAAAGTGCTGCTTTTGTCTGAACATGTAAACTAATTGAATAGTCAAACAGAAATTGAATTCATTTACATATTTGGTGTACACGAGTAAGCAAAGAAATTGTTATTTCATTCCCCCCCTTTTTTTTTCTTACTGAAGAAAAAGAAAATCAATCTTCAAATCCATCTTCTCGCTCTAGGTCTTGTTTGTATTGATTTGAATGCCTCAGCCTGACTTGTTTTCAGTGTAACTCAGTTTCCTGAAATATTACTTTTGTCACTCGACGACACCTTTTAAAGCATGTCAGTGCAAAACCAACGTTGGTCCAATTCATGAATGAAGAATCTATAAAGCAAAAAATACAGTCAGTATGTTATCATTTTTTTTGAGCAAACTGCTTAAGTAATTAGATTAGATTAAAATAGTTTGGAAGCATTTTAATAGGCTTGAATTCATTTGGATTACAGGGTGAGCAGCCTCGGGCATTATACAATAACTCACTACTGCGGATGCATATGCTGTCAGTGGAAAACAAATTTATGCTTCTTTTCTTTGTGCATATGCTGTAGCTGCTGTTGTGTCTGTGGGCATGTTTTTCTGTTATCGTGCACATGCTTCAGTCCGTGTGTGTGTGTGTGTGTGTGTGTTTGTCTTTCCTAATACAATCACCATTTCACTAAAGCCTTTCATCTTTGTAGACTGCACGCAGTGATTTCATCCTACATCCATTGACACGTCTTGTCTTTCTTCTTTTCTCCTCTTCCTCCCTTCTCCTTTCTCTGCCTCTCTCTGTTTCTTGTACATTTCTCACTTCTCAGCAGTTGTTCTGAGTTAGATGAAGGTCCCTGTGGTATCATGTAGAGTCAGACAAAGGCATAAAACAAGACACTGCAAGTCAGAATTACAGGCTATAAAACATCTACCTTAAAATCCAGCTCTAACTTTATGAACATATCCTTGTGTACATAGCCTCCATTATCATATATTGTCAAACATATACTCTGTTTTGAATTGTCTGCAACATTGCATTGTTATACTGCAGAGCTTTGCCCCATTAGGTATGATAAAGAAAAAAGTAATACGCATTTCTTTTTAAACTGCATATGGTGCAAGGTTTCCAACAAAACTACTTCCTCCTCTTGATGAATTATCATGTTCCGTCTTTCATTCATGCATTTTCTTGCTGTCATGTTCCTCCAAACAGATGTGTTTTTCTTCCCTTATGCTGGTTTCGTAGGAGGGTCCCTATGTGATGCTGAAGAAGAACTGGGAACTCTACGAAGGCAATGACCAGTTCGAGGGATACTGTGTGGACCTGGCGTCGGAGATCGCCAAACACATTGGGATCAAGTATAAGATCTCAATCGTACCGGATGGGAAATATGGAGCCAGAGATCCAGAGACTAAGATATGGAATGGCATGGTTGGAGAGCTTGTGTATGGGGTAAGTTTGTGGACTTTTCTGTAACAATTGTGCTACTATTTGGTGGATCTAATGTCAGATCTTACTGTATCGTCTTAAGTTGCCTTTGCAATTATCCTCATGCAACTACTACTACTAATGCTTTCCGTGAAGCAACTTGAATGTGTGTCTGCCCATGAACTGCGTTCAGATTTGTCTAAAACGTTGATCCCGTAATTTGTCCAGCATCAGAAATGTTGTACTGTTTCTTTAAAATTTTGTGATCATAGATTATTTTGAATGATCTTATTTTAGAGCTCACTTGGAGAATACAATAATCAATTATGTCACACTCCATGTTTAAAGCCGTATCGCATACCATTTAAATATTATTTATAATTTGTCACAGCAACATTGTACTAGTGACGTCTGTTGTACCTTATTATGACTGAAAACGCAAAGATTCAAAATTGAATTCTGGCACTCACAAATCAACACACATTCACTCAAACACTCCCTCAGTCAGGTCTGATAGTGTTGCTTGACAGAGCTTTAGATGAAGGACACATTGTTTCTGTCCATGGAGACAATGGAAACAATACCAGAGGTTTTGCAGCTTTTATGACATTTTGCGAATAACATAACAATATCAATAAACAGTAATTTACTTCAGAACCGCCACATATTTTGAGCACAAACAATGTAGTATGTTGCCTTAATATTATAATCATCATAGGGGTCAAACTGAATATGCTGCAGAGCCGTTTCACTGCAGCTCATGTGATTCTGCTACTGTGGCTTTCACCATGGGCCTTCACACAGAGCTGCTCAAAATAACTCACAGACTACAGAAACTTGTCTGAAGCTCTGTGTCCATGTCAGTTTCCCATAGAAACGCTGCGTCGAGGAGGCTGCACGCATTTCCTTCAGAATTCAGTAAGCTGCGCAATCACGCTGCCTATAGACGGCCATACAGAGTCTGAAAAATTCACAAGCCAGACTCTGTGCAAACTCTTATCAATACACAGAAGACACTGTTGAAAGTGGAGTCTTTGCTGCAGAACAGAGGGAAATGACAGAATTAATTAGCCTCCAGAGTGTGTAGCCTTCAGTGGAGGGTGACACAGCAGAACCACTGCATTGACTAATCAGGTTTGATTTGTTCCCAAACACCCGCAGTCCTTTCCAATGGCTCTCCTGCTACACAGACAAGATTTCAGCCCTTTGTCCTCTATGTCCTTTCACAGTTGCTTTTATATATGTATGCCTAACTAAGTGTTTTTTTTCCCCTTTTCTTTCATGTTGTCATGTTGTGACACTCTGTGGGTCTAATTCATTTCATCATCACTCTCTCTCTCTCTCTGTGGTGCATTGTGGATTTTCTAACACTCCTGTGCCCTCTCCTTCACCGTTTTCTCTCCATATCACTTTTGATTTCCTTTTCTCTCATGTGGTGTTTATTCTCCTTGCACTGTAGCATCTTCAATCCTTGTAGCAAAGGATGTTATTTGATATGCTGTTTATGTAGCCTCTTTTACCGATAAGACTGCAGATGTTGTTTAGACACACTTAGCTACTCAGACAGATACTCACTGTGTGCTGAATGAATAATGTTTCTCTTGCAGATTTTGCCAAGTGTGTCTGTGCACACATGCAAATGTGTAAGAGACCCAACTTATATTCTGGCAGCGTCATACAAATGAATTACTTCTCTGTCACCCCTCTGGTTGTCCCTGTAGCTCTGTTTTCCTTTTCAACTCTTCAATCATCTCCTACTTCTTTCTCCGACAGCACAAAATCCTTTCCGTTGCTTCCTTTTGTTCTTTCATTTCCTTCCCTCTGCTGCTCCTGCTTCAAACGCCACAAAATCCTATACAGATCACCTCTACCTGTCATTTTGTTTTTTCTCGAGTTCTCTTCACGCCTCCCTTATCTTTCTGCTCATACTCTCTCATTTTGCAGACGACACAGATCACAGACCAATCCTGCTCACCTATTTGTAAGCTACAAATGTTACAAATAAAAAAAATAAATAAATAAAAAAGACACTTACACCTCTTATTTTGCAGAAAGCGGAAATAGCCGTGGCCCCTCTGACCATCACCCTGGTGAGAGAGGAGGTGATTGACTTCTCAAAGCCCTTCATGTCTCTGGGTATATCCATCATGATCAAGAAGCCGCAGAAGTCTAAACCAGGTGTTTTCTCTTTCCTGGACCCGCTGGCCTACGAGATCTGGATGTGCATAGTGTTCGCTTATATTGGAGTCAGTGTTGTGCTGTTTTTGGTGAGTGATTGCCACAAAGATAGAAGTCAGCGATTGACTTCAGTTACAGGGCTGTCTGTGTCATTTGGAGATGATATTGTAGTCCTGTGTTTTAGAACAAGAATAGCACTCTTTTTTCTTTCTTTTTTAATGTAATCATCATTCTTATTTACCGGCAACCTCTTTTCATGGCTGTGTGTACTTTTCCAAAGATATAATAATTCAGAGTGCCCACCATCATTTTGATGAGAATACAGCGTCTGGATGCTTTTATAGATTCCTGAAACCCTTCCATAAATGAATGTACTTAATAAACATTGTTACATTGCCTTTATCCTCCAAGCTGGAGTGACTTTTTACAGAGGTTATATTATTTATTTATTTTTACATATATCGTCATTAGGTGAGGCTAATTCATGTTGCATTACATTATTTTAAACCTTGTGGTCCAAGCGTTGAAAATGTGTCTTTGACACCATATAAAACACAACATCATTTGCAAACATAAAGACAATAGTTAAAATTTAGTATAGTAGCTTGTCAAGTTCACCATTTAATTGCACTCAGTACAAACGATTTCTTGCAAACACGTTTCCATTGTGGACCTACAGTATACAGGGTCCAAAATCTTGTTCTTACTTTCCTTTGCTGCCTCAGGTGAGCCGCTTCAGTCCGTATGAGTGGCACGCAGAGGAGCCAGAGGAGGGCGCCACAGAGCAGGGCCCGACCGACCAGCCTCCCAATGAGTTTGGCATCTTCAACTCTCTGTGGTTCTCACTGGGAGCTTTCATGCAACAGGGCTGTGACATCTCACCACGGTAAGGCAAAGGAAATAGAGTGTATGAGGCGAACAGAGAATATTTGTTGATGCGTGTGCCAGACAGACGTAGAACAAAAAGTGTGTGAGTCACTTTGTTGGATGAGTTCAGAGTGTGTGTGGGCTGGGAATATTGTGTGTGAATGTCTACTGTCTGCAGTTTTAGAGTGCTATATTGTGATTCAGACTGTTGACAATGATATTTACCTCTCTTAGCTCTTAAATAGTTGAAGCAGGACGGAACAGGACTGCTAACACTAGACACAGCATGTTACAGAAGATGTCCTTAAAAGGCAAACACAAAGTATGCAGACAGGAAAAACACAAGTGAGAAGAAACCACCTGCACACACTCCCGCAGTCACGTCTGTATGGGTGTACAATGGTGGGAGATTTAGCGGTTTTCTAGGTGTTTATGAATTTTTAATGCACAACTGAAGAGGCTGAGTCCAGCTGTATTTTTAGAGTATTTAAAGGAGTATGGCATTTTATTGTTGCAGTTTTGTGAAATATTTATGGCCGTCATCCTCAAGACCTTTAGGGAGCAAATCTAAGGAGAGACAGAGCAGGGAGAGCTTCAAAACCAAAACACAGGATCAAAAAGAGCTGATAGATGATGAGCTGTGAGAAGAAAAAAAGTTTTAGCATTTAACTAAAATGTGTGTATGTGAAAGTTTTTGCAAGTATGTGAGCAGACACCTCCCACTTTATCATAGAGGTGTACAGAAGTTTTGTGTTAAACAACAGAGAAGAAATGGTACAAACTGTGGGTTTTACATTCTTGTTTTATCAGTTTGTTGACATCCTTAGTGGGAAGTCGTCATGTGCTGCCAATGTAGGCACATGTCAAAATGAAATTATGAAAAAGGATTCTATGCTCCTTTTCAAAACATTTCTGCAACCTCTTTTTGTTCATAAAGTTGTGTTTGAGAGGAAAAAAAACCCAAAACTTTACAAATATACCAGCTGCCCTTACTTTTTCCTCCAGATGTTTTGTTCTCATGTATTGCTTTCACTCGTTCTCTTGTCCTCTCTCCTCCAACACCTGACATCTCACACTCCTCCCCATGTTACTGTGAGTGACAGGTCTTCTAGTCCCAAAACAGTGAAAGACCAGCTGCACACACACAGACACACAAGTTATACACACAAACGCACCCCTTATAGATCTATGTACATAAACTACAGTTGCCATAGTGATTATGTGATATGTAGTCAGTGGTAATTATATAATGCACCTCACCCTGTCACTTAGACCCAGATTACTGCAGTTATACACACTGAATTATCTTCCGATGAAGTGAAATATGTAACTTTTTACTCTTCCCGTTCTTTCTCCTTTTTGAGTGGGTTTTTCCCCACAAGTGAAGAAGAGTAAAAGTTGTCAGACACAGTTTTCCAGTTCTAGCATTGAGAGAGAGAGTGTAAGACATTGTTCAGTGATTTAATATGCACTTAAAATCCTGAAGCGCTGAGACTCTGCAGGATACAGTAAGTTAGATCAAGAGGGTTTATGTGAACTTACGTGGTAATCAGGATTTGTCCGAGTTGAAGGCGTTGTCATCATTGATGGAAAGCTCCCCGCCTGAACAACAGTGTCAGTGCAGAAACAACACATAAATTGAGTAAAGCCTCATGATTTTACACTCTCTGCTCTTTGCACCACGTTCCCAGCACAGTTTTTAATCAGTCATGCTCTGCTCACTGTTTTTGTTCCGCCTAAGCTTCCACTGCTACACCCCTTACTGTGAGCGTCGCTGTATTGTCATCATCATCATCATTGTCCCCACAATCATGCTGCTGGAGTTATTGCATTTAATCACTACACTCCTCTAGCATCCACCTGTAACCACTGATTGCAGTCTGGAGGAAGGGACAGGTGCGCGACTCTTCTTCACACAGTGGAGACATCAACTAAAAAAAGCTGCCCTTTAATTTTGACGGGGCTGCATCAACCATTGTAGGTCTGTTGCTCCACTTTACTCGCATTGCTTGGGGCAGAAGTTGAGAATCAGTTGATGCAAATATTCCTGCACATAAACCATGTTTATGTGTTTAAGGTCAAACAGTACACCATCCAAAAGGAGCTCTCAGACAAAAACGTCCGTGTTGAAAGTGTTTTTGTTGGACAGAGTAAATCCAATGACAGCATCAAATTTTCTCTCTAAAACCAACTTTTAAACAAATGACCATTAGATTCAAATCATTGGCCGTTCAGTGTTTGACAGGATTAACGCTTCTAGCAGCTGCCTCTGTACTGTCCCCATAGACACTCGAATGCTTCCTCATTCAGGTTTGATAGTATTGCTTGACAGAGCCCCTTTTCAGATGATGGACGCAGCATCCAAGTCAACAAGCATTCTGCACTGCAGCTTTAAATTTATGCTGCAGGGAGAGAAGTCTGACTTGCTTAGAGATCAAACATTGTACTTCATCGAGCCATTTCCTCATAAACTGAATATACATGAGTAATGACACAATTTATGATTACACAAGAAAGGGAAAAAAATTAAAAGAGCTAGTGATCAGAGAGTTAATTTGTTCATTAAGGGTCATTGATGAAGAAATTAAATAAGCCTGCAGACATAGCTTTCTGTCATAAAAATCAGGTGATGGATGAGCCCATACTGTGAATGTGCTCTGCAGAAATTGCTCATGGCCTTAAAAAAGGGAATGCGTGTCTTGGGTATCATCATGTCCTATCATTATTCTCCCCGTTCACTACTTCTTTGATCTCCAGTTCTTTGGTTTACCTCTGTGGGCTGACAAAGCCATAAGCCTAAACTATCAGTACAAATGTGCAAAGGCTGTAACAAAGGAAAATACATAATTAAATCACAAGACAACTTCTTCAGGTTTTCTCCTAATCCTATAGCTGCTCAGCCAATGTCAACAAACAACACAGTGAACTCATTAATCATAAAGAAGAATACATAACCGAGTCTTGCGAGTGCCTCTACTTACTTTGAGTTTCTCTAGTCCACAGGGTCCCAATTACAGAGCACATAACTCGCTTCTATGTGATGTGTTGATTCAGGCCAATAAGGCGCATGCTTTTTTCATGGAAATTGGGCTTTGTGAATTGTAATTTCCCGATGCATTTATACCGAAATACATTACTTAGAAACACATAAAAGGTTGATCCTGTGGAGAGGCAAGCAAAGCTGTGTTCGTAGAGAAGTTTGTAGAGAGTTTGAAAGCAGTGGTCGCTGAGCATCAAAGTTGTGTTTTATCATGTCTTTCTGTGACATTGTCCACTGATCTGAAAATTCAAACGCACACAATGAAAATATGTATACGCTTCTCAGCACCCACACCTTGGTTTATTTGTGGCCAGCGCCGCTTTTGTCCAAATGGTTAAATCCTGGTAACGCTGAATACACTGACTGACTTACATACAAACTGACACACTCTAACACAGTGATAATGCGCCCATTTGTGCAGTCAGACTGGTTGAAGACGGCACCACTTGGCGTTTGTGAACAGAAATAACATCTGTCGTGCATTTGCATACCGAGCGGAGAACGAGGTACAAGTGGTCACTGGAGACACACTCAGGACACATTTAATGCCAGGTGTGAACACATGAACGGAGCTTGTGATCAGTTGTCATCAGATCTCTCGGGACAGATGTTAATGCTGGGCCTCAATGGGACCATTAATTACTATCAGCACCTTCTCATCTACAAGTACCTTAAAGCACTGCTTCACTAATGAGCTGGGCCTTTGCTGTGGAAATGGCAAAAGAAATTGTCTTTTCTACATAAGCTGTCTGTTTACTATTTATGTTTATTTCTGAATGTGTTCATTGCAGCTGATGGTCCAGCTGGTGTCGATACTGTGTGTGTGTTTGTGAGACTGTGTCTGTTGTGTATTGTGTATTGAGCTGCCATAGTCGGCCCATTGGTATTCAGCGTGGGTCTCTCTCTCTCTCTCTCTCTCTCTCTCTCTGCTGCAGTCATCACTGCAGTCTGAGAAACAGAGTGTAACATACTCCTGTACTTCCCCTCAATTCTCTCTCACGCTCTCTCTATCTATCTATTGATCCATCGCTCCTTCTTTCTTTTGATTTTTAGCATACCAACATGCTATAGATACACACCGTGCATACATTCACGCCAACACGCGGCCGTGTGTTTCCTTCCCCTTTCCAATCAAGCATTAAATGAAGGCAATTGCAGACAGCGGACATGACATGATTCACAGTCTAACACTGTGTCAGAGTGACCTTGACGTGGCAGTTACACCACCCACCGTTCATCTTTCCGCCTGGGCTTTAGGATTTCTTTTGTTTGTGATTTGGCCTGGTCACAGTACAAAGGCTGGCAGCAAGAAAGTGACAGACAATTGGGTGATGGGAGGGGAATTAAAAAAAAACAAAAAAAAAAAACAGTGACGAATAAGTGGCAGTGAAGTGACAGGGTGTGCATTGAGGAAAAGCCGAGAGTAAGTAGGAAAGATTGAAAGAGAGGTAAGCTGATCAGTTGTGAACATCCCACAGGGATTGGATCTGTCTCTGTCAATAAACATCTGAAATTACAGCTCTCTTCCTGTGTGTGTGTATTGAGTAAAGATCTGTGGGTGTGTTGAATAGTTAATGGCAGCATCAGATCCAGCTAATGGCATGGCTAACGAACACTGAAGCGTACTGACTAATTCATGATTACTCAAGGTCACCAATTAAAACTTAGTCAATACTGTGTTTTGATACTTCCGCAGCAATAGTTTTTATGAATGCCATGAATAATCTCTCTAATCCACACTCTAATGTGTCTTTTCTTCTTCTGTTTTGCTATTCAGATTATGTTTCCTTATCATACCTTCCATTATCTGCCTGCTGCACCTAATCTCGTATCTATTAATCAAATCTTCTTTCACATGTGTCTGTTTGCCTTCATTTTCCTGCCTTTGTTCTGCCTCAAGTAACCGTGGAGTCTCCCAAGTTGTTTCAATCAAAATTTAATTCACTTCATTTCACACTTGGTGTCCAAGTAAGAGAATGAGGGGAAGATAAAGGACAAGTAGAGCAAGACAAAGACTTTTCAGTGTCCTTCTGTCCTTGTTTGTGTGTAATCGCACTGCCACGCTTCAGTTTCACAAAACATCAGACACATAAGCAACTGTCACCCTCAGCATTTGGTAACATGTCTGTCACTAACACTTTCCCCAGTGGGAAAAAGAATAGCAAAAACAGTTGCATTTTGCTCTTGGCATGTTTTAACAAACTAGGAAATGAGATTCTAACAAGCACATGATTTACATAATCAAATGGAACACATGACATCCTTCATGCTTTGTTCGGAGAGGTTTGGAAATGTGATTTCTCCTGGATACAAGACAGGCAAAGGTTTTCTTTCTTTACATCTGCTGCTCGCAATGATCCTAAAGCTTGTGGGATTATTTTTGTTAGTGGATCCTTGAGACTCTGTCATGTACGCACAGTGGTCTTTGACCATTTTAGCACACAAGTGTGTGTGTATGTACATTCATGCGTGTGTGCATTTTGCAATTGCATCAACAGATGTTTTTTATTTTGGATCAATAATATCTCATGATGAAAAAAAGTAAAAGATTAGACTCCGCAGAGAGAGAGAGAGAGCGAGAGTAATGGAGAGGTAGTGTGTGTGTGTGTGTGTGTGTGTATACCTGGTATTCCTTATGTTATTGGGACGTAAATCTGTTTACACAGTCACATTATAAGGACTTGTCTTCCTTATGAGGACAAAGATCAAGTCCCCCTAATGTTAATTACTACATTTTAAGGTGAAGACATGTTTTAAAGTTAGGCTGAGGTTAGAATTAGTTTATGGTCAGTGTTAGGATTAGGCCAGTAGTAATTATGGTTAAGGTTCGAGTATGTCTCCAGGAAATGAATGTAAGTCAATGTAATGTCCTCTGAAGTCATGGAAACCAGTGTGTGAGTGCGTGAGTGGGAGAGAGAGAGAGAAAGAAAGAACCAGAATGCCATTAATCTTTCACACAGAGGATTGCAAAGGCAATCTGTCTGCTATCATAGATGATACATGACCTGCTATAGAACAACTCGCCTGTTGCATACCAACACACACAGAACAACAACAACAACACACATTTACACTCCCTACCACAGACACACTCACACAGGCATAAAAGAAAAACCAAGGACATCACTTTTAAGCTCATCCACATACACCGCAGTGCATGTGTGCTAAACCGTAGCAAAAAATGCTATTTGTTTAACATGCACCCAAACTTGTCCATGCTCTCACAGACGTCTCACAGATGGTCTCTAGTAAGTCACCATTTTCTCCAACTATGCTTCTAAAGCCAAACGCCGCTTAATACCACACACACACACACAAATCAAGGACTTCACATAAACAAGTAGACACCATGTTGTTCATCATGTTGTCGCCAGCTAATTCATTTTCCTGTCCTCTGTAGGGTATCTGTCATTCGTGCTCTGTGTGAGATTAAAAGTGCCAATCCACATACAAAAGCCAGATATAACATAAAAAATCATGTTTGGATGAGTCTAGTGTCTGGTGTTGATGCGTGCAGGATGTACTGTGTTTGTATTTGATATCAAGTTCATTCTTAAAACTTGATCAGGTTTATTGCAGTGAGTATTTATACATAAAAACAGTTTAAAGCTTTGTGGTACCGTAGCCAAAATCCAGACTCATTTTCACAGCTGAACAGCTGTAGAATTCTGTGTGTTTGCATGTGTGTTTTCTTTCAAAGTTTCAGTCCTGTAGCCTTAAACAAAAAGAAGCGAGTGCATTCTTGTATTTGTGCAATATCCTTTTAGGGCCTTGGTTCCCTTCCACATTATAACACAAGCATTAAACATTTAGTGCGTATGTAGGAACTTTTCCTCCTTTTTACCATTCCATGTGAAGATATTTAATTTAATGCTGTTTATTACCAATCAGGCTGTCTATACAGCACACCACCACTTATCACAGTCAACCAGAGGAGTAGTAGTTTACAAGTACTAGTAATAATCTTTATTTATTGAGCACTTTTCTAAACCCATGTGACAAAGTGTTCAAATAAAAACAACAGCCCCTGTATTAAACACATAACCGCACAAATAAATGGTTTCTGCATATGCTGCTGTTTGTAAATGCTCAAAAATAAGGGGTTACAGTTTTAATGCACTGACCTCTGAGACATTTTTACAGCCAGGTAAAAGTTACACTCCCGTAATGTAATGTTCCCAAATAACTACATGAACCCTGCTTTCACGCTCAGCAGGTTCATCAGGCAGCAGAAGTGTGTTCTGTCACATTTTGAAAGCAATACAACAGTTAGGAACACACACACAATGAAGTGGGAAAATCCACTGCTGCTGAAAGTCTTTTTTTTATGTCTGCATTGTTGTTGTTGTAACCTCCTTTCTCATTCTAATTCTCTTTTAGCATCCAATCAAATCACATAGTCACTTCATCAGGTCACATAACAGTCAAATGCTGCCAAGGCTTGTTTATCGGCTCACCAATCACTTCATACCACACACCCCTGCTCACCCCTTAGAACCCATGAAAATTGGTTTCTAATGATACCAACCCTTTCAACCGTCCCTGCTTCTCTTCATCTTCTTTTTCCTCATGTCATTTGTATAGATAGTATATATATATATTTGCTATTATAATCAAAACAAAGGGTAGTCTAAGCTTTGCTTTCCTCTTCTGAAAAAAGTGTTTCTCCTAATACTGTAAGTTTAAAGCACACAGCAGCTCTATCCATCATAGTATATGCCACTTTCGTTAATTCAGGTAAACAGATCAATACCATAAAACCAAGGACAAACACTATCAATTCATATTTCCGTGTGTGTGTGTGTCTTGTGTGTGTAAGGATTAAGAGTTGTGCTGGCTTTTGAAGAGAAGCAGAATGTGGAGTTGCTCCACAATTTTTGCTGAGTCAGATGACAGTGCATCTCACACCTTTCTCTCACCAGCACACACGCCTTAAAACAAAAATGATCGCATGTCTCTGTTTAGCAAGAGAGAGGAGGTGTCACCCAACAGCTGTGAAATGAGTCGGCCATTAAATAGGAGTTATACAAGTTTGCAGTTTACTGCTGCTGTTTGAACATCATTTAGCGAAAATCGAATTTTTTTCACTGACCACAACTTCCTTCAATCTCATAGGTCTGATGTCTGTGCAGCAGCAAACAACAAACTAAGCATCAGTCGGGTGAACATAGTGTTGCACTTTGTAGCTTAAGAGCCAGGTGTTTCCCTCCGGATCTAGTGGAGACAAAGAAAGCATTCGCCATGGCCTGCCAGAACCTTGAATCATTAGATGTGAAAATAACCACTTAAATCACAGTCTGTGCAGTTATTTCTGCTCTCTCTCTCTTTCTCTATCAGTCAAGACAATAATTGTAGACTAAGATGATGATGTTTGTGAGCCGCATGGGGTCTCGAACTTCAGCTCACATCCTTATCAAGTGACTGATCCTCTTAGCCTTTTTCCCAAAGTCGATTTGTGTTTCCAGCTTTTTTAAGTTGCATACCCCACACACACTGATCACCATTTTTAAAAGTGTGACACTGACCAACCGACTCTCTCTCTCTCTCTGTGTCAGTAATGAAGAGAATGATTACATGCTTCACTACAGCTGGGGAATCTTAGCTCCACTGAGACGCCATCAGCATCTGTATGCCTGTCGCAACACAGTGTCACCAACACAACACAACCTGTACCTGTTTCAGGGTGAAAGTGTCTGTTAACTGTCTGAGTACAGAGAGCATTTAGAGCATTTCAATTGTATTATTTGTGGCGATTTGCAAGGGCAAATCATATCTAAAACCCCGCAGTAGGTCTGCAAAGCAAGGTGACCAACACGAATGAAGTTGTTTGTCCCTTTAATGTAACTATGGATTTCTATGAAATCAGCAAGGAATGAAAGGATGTAAACACTCTCTCGCAACAACGTTACCTTCTCCGTTGGTTTATTTGTGGGGTTTATGTGGTTCAAGTCACTTTTTTTGGCTTGTGTAGTAAGCTTCTGCTTCTAAACATGAAGCACAGATTTGTTTGGGCTGCTGTGGAAGCACGGCAGCTCAGCATGGCAGCTTTTGAAAAGCAAGACTTGTCTAAAATACATATAAATAGCCTATTAAAGGGCTACAAAAAGAAAAGCAAATGATTTTATTTCAAACCAGAACAAAAATATGGACGTACTTATACTATGAATGTCTTCCTGGACTTTTTTGCATAGAAAGTTAAAGGCAACAAAACATGTGTTTACTCACTGTGAATGCAGTTGCTCTTTTACATTTTTATACCTTCTATAGTCTGAGCATATGTTTTGCCAGATATGCTCTTCACTGTTCACTTGTCATCCTCCTTCTTCCTTTGGCGTGGGTGTTTTCGTGCCCATTAAAATTTCATGGTCTTTTATTGACCGCAGCACAAAGAAAACTTCAAGCATTTTCCCACCTTCTCCCAGCTTTCTCTCGTTTCCTCTAATGTGCTCACTTGTGTTTGCGCTCCTCCTTTTTACTGAGCGAGAACAAGTTCATGTAAACAAAATGAATTGCCACTTACTCTGGTGCTTCCACTCACAACGGGAAGCTAAAGAGAGTAAATATGGAGAAAAGTGAAAGAGACAATGGAGGTAGAGATGGAGGAGGAGTGCCCAGATTACAATCTGTTTCACGTTGCTTTTGTTGTTATTGTCGGTGCTGAATTAGTTCAAGGATTGAAAGACAATTACGTTGGCAGGAGTGTCACTTTTGCAGTCATCCACAGTAGTGTTGAAAATGCTTTGTAAAATTACAATGTATTGTGTCGCATATCTCTCACTCAAGAACTAACCCCAATTATGCTTTATTCCTCTGTGTTTTTCTGCTGTCTTTCATGAATTTTTGTAATCCCTGTAATTTTCACCCCTCATTTTCTACTTGTCACACTGCAAATGTATTATCTTCAAATCCTCTCCTTTATCTTTTAAATCTTGTCATATCGTCTGCTTTTTCTCTCTCTCTCTCAAATCTCTCTTCTTCACATCTTGTTTCTTAACCCTCTGAATTGTTTTGTCTCCATCACCCTCTTAAATCAACTTCCCCCGTCCCCCGTTGGCTCCATCTTTCCTGTCTCCAGCTCTCTGTCAGGACGCATTGTTGGAGGCGTGTGGTGGTTCTTCACCCTCATCATCATCTCCTCTTACACAGCCAACCTGGCTGCCTTCCTCACTGTGGAGAGGATGGTCTCACCCATCGAGAGTGCAGAGGATTTGGCCAAACAAACAGAAATAGCCTATGGGACATTGGACTCCGGCTCCACTAAAGAGTTCTTCAGGGTAAGGACTCAACACATTCTGCTCGCTCACTTGACTCCTATAGAAGTTCCAGGTTTAAACTATGTTAAATGAATGTGCCGCTGAACTTAGGCTTCAGAAGAGGCAGAAAGGCACATGCTGCGTTCACAATGAATGGTTTTTTTTGCTTGCGAGAGTGGCGCGGACACCAGAGGTGGGTATATTTTGACCGACTTTCTTGCAAAGTTTAGTCCAAGCTTTTTCCATTTTTTTAACGATAGCAACGATGAACAACTTTTAGTGTCATAGGGATAAAAGCTTCTCCTCCATCGTGAACCAACTGAGTCTGGCCGGCCACAGAATATGAACGTGATGTCATGTCATCAGTCGGAGAACCTCAACACTGATTTGTCACAGACGTGCAGTGACTTTGTTTGTAAATGTAGCACACGAAAGATGTCACTGTGTCTGGTGTGACCGCAGCATTAGAGGATCAAGAAGACAATTTCCCCCTTGCTGGTCTCTCTGAAAGATAAAAACTGAATCAGTACTGCGAAATTAGGTTTTCTTTTTCATGCACTTTATTTGAAATTCTACACTAATCTTCAGGTTTCAGGTTGTGATCATTTGAAAAGAAATGTTATAAATGATGGCATTGCCATGGGAAACCAAAAGACGTTTAAAGATGACCTGCTGCTAGGATGGATCGTCAGACTACTGTTAGAAGAGGGGAGCACATAGACAGTGTATGGACATAATCTTAGGGTTGCAACATGAACCCCCGCTTTGAAGCCTAGAGAATCACCATATCCTTTTTTGCAACCAGGCTCCTTTTTGGATGATACCAGCTGTCAGTCACCCTGGTATCCATTTATATGTGCTTTGCTTTATCTTCTATTTTTCTCTAAATGGGAACATGATTTACAGAATTGACATCATGTTCTATAAAAGAAGACCTGAAACTAGCAAATGAGGCCATTAACTCCTTGGGATTTTTTTTTACTGACCTTATAAATCAAGTAAGAGTTTATTTTCTCAGAGACTTGCATTCAAATCTTTTTTGCCACCAGCGGAGTTAACTGCTACGTCTGTATCACTTTTTAAACCAGAAGATCCGTAAGGTGGAACAATCCAGTCTATGCATGTTTGATGGCATTTCTCTTATACATATACATATATATATACATATATATATAAATGGTATCAATACTGTATTAAAAAAACACACAGCAATGTCCATGCAAAGGCTAGGAATTTTTGTTTACATCGAAATAATATCGAAAGCAAATATAAAGAGAAAGTGAATGTTCTTTACTGAAGCAAAGAATAAAAGCTAAGCAGCAGACTCAGACTGAAGGTAAGAAGAGGACGGAAGATATTTGACAGCATACAATGATTTGAAATAGTCTGGGTGGGAGGTGAGGAATGAATGTCTGACTCTCCTCGTTCTGAAATGAGAGAGGCTTTTGAAACAGACAAAACTGTTGCTTACCTGAAATGTCTGACTTTCATCCCCAGTCAATTTCTATAAAAATTGATAGAGTCACCTGGGTTGACACAGGTTTTGGAGGCGTTTACTGAATAGTAATGGCAAGCAGCTTAGGATATTTATTCTTTTGATTACAATTCTCCAAGCAGCTTTACTGGAGTGGATCAGATGTCAGATGAAGCAATATTGTTGACGATAAAACATAGTATAGAGCAGTGAAGCAGAGGTGGACTGCATTAGCAGAGGAGGTGGACAGAGCTGTAACAGAATATAACGACTACAGGGAGCTGTTGTATTAAGCAGTGACACATAAATTACAGCAGAGTGGAGTGAAGTGGCCCAGAGGAGACCTGTAGTGGCTTCACTCAGTGACTTATTCACCCACGTTGACTGCAATTATATAAGTTCTCATAAACAAATGCAAAAACACACATATACACACAGTGCTGATGGAGACAGAATTTTTCTGCTGACGCTGCGGGAAAAAAACACCAGTGTCAGTACTAGTTTACAGACAAAGATGCTCCGTCACATCGTTGGCTTTGTAGGAATATTCACAATCAATTGGGTGCTCAAGCATTGTGTGTGTGTACCAATTTGCCATTATGTTTTTAGCACGTAGGTGGACGTTTTAGCAGACAGTTTGTGCTTTTGTGAGCGGCTCTGGCATCGTCAACGTAACGAGCGGCCTGAAGTCTGTGGAGGGTGAAAAAGCAATTTACTCTCCCTCAGCTGAGGGGATTCACCACCATTAATTATCTGTGTGAATATGCACATGTGTGTATGCATATTCATCAACATATGTGACGGTGTTCATCTCACGTGAGCATAATTGTGTGCTGATGTATATTTAAACGTGTTGTCTATTGTATGGGCAGACCTGAAGGTGACTTACAGTGTCCATTTCCTCCTTCACAGCCTCACTCAGTGTTAGAAAATGTGGAAAGGGTCACGCAGTATCATCACATATCAAGCCCTCTAAGGCCAGATGCTGCTTTTTATGTGCACAGTCGTCATCATTACTGTCTCTCTCACTCTCTCCTTCCAACACACATACTCTCTCTCTCTCTCACACACACACACACTCATAGGTTTGCGCAACTCTCCTTTTAAGGGCTCTGCATTGACTTCCACTCATTTGGACAGCCTAAACTAAGCATTAAAGCCTAAACTAAGCGTTAGGCTGGTTTAGCCTAAACTAAACTAGTTAATGCCCTAATCTTTACCAGCACCTTGGAAATGAGGTTCTGCTTCATTAGGTTTTGGTCTCCATGAGGACTACTAGTTCTGACAAGGTCAGTGTTTATGCCAGAAAATGTCCTCGATAGGCAACAAATACAAGCACACATGCACGCGCACACAAAGGTGGATACATGATGAACACACTGCACCAAAGCAACGTGCACGACACAAGCACAAACAGACAATTTGTTTGGGTCGGATAAAGAAAGGATCTGATAGAAGAATATGAATGGATGGAGGGATTAAACATGAAGAAGGAAAATTATACTTAGCCAGGGAGTTTAAAGACAGATCATGTTGGACTTTCTCAGACAGAGAAATCGAAAAAGAAAAAGCAAGGCGAGAGATAAATGGTAGGATGGAAAGTGAGGGGGGAGCCTGTTGGTCCTCTTAGATGTGAGTTACATTACAATGGTACGGGTATGCGTCACGCACTGGTGTCACCCCTGGGTGCTGGTTTTGAGTAGCTGAAGCCATGGCTTGTCGCTTGCAGAGTGGCAGAGTAAGACTTTATCACCAGGAGAGAAGGGGGAACAGAACTCTGGTGGGGGTTGACAGTTTAACTCCTCCACTTGTTATTTTCACTCTTGAGTACACACATTCACTGTTGCAGGACACTTTTGCGCACATTGCATAGACTTGCATTGATTTCCTGCAGCTTTTCCCCCCAAATATAGACAGAGCATAGGTCCCCAAACACACACACACACACACACACAGATATAAATATATATAGAATATAATAAAATATTTTGTATGATATCAGACAAATTGTTCTCCTCCATCAGACTGAATTCATAACTGCACAAACAAATCAGTATTTCACTATTCCAGTCATAAGCTCATTTAGAGTAAGATTGATGCTTGACTTTTAGGAGAGATGTAGTGTTACATTTATATGTGGTTATAAATGTCATTATATGCCAGAGGTTAAGAATGGATGATGGAAGATTCAAACCCTCCATCAGCTGTGCAATTTTATTCAACAACTATAATAGCCAGACGACTCTTGATCATACAAAATGAAATTTAAACTCTTACTGTTACTATTTTTTTCTATACACAGGAAAAAAAAGTGTCTAATCAATAAACAGTGTTTCATGGTAATAGATCCTTTTGGTTTCATCTCCTCACATCTCCTCATATTTACATCCCAGATCTTTCTTATTTGTCTCAGTGAGGATGGCATGATAATGATGATGATGTGTATAAGTGAAAATGAGAACATTTAGAGAGGCTGATTTGAGCTTCATTGAGATGTGATTGTCATCCAGAGACAAACAGCATGAATACTTTAATGAAACCATGGTCGTCTTAAAGTGCCTTTAAAGGTGACACAGACGCTCTCCTCTTCACACATTATACAGCATATATATATATATATATGTTAGAAGATAGTGGCTGAGAACATGAAACAAATGTGTATGAGTAAAGGTTGAAAACAGCTTCCCTCTGTTAATTTTTGGATTTTCAAAGCATTTCTAAAATATGGCTCTGTTTTCTGCTTTCTGTTTTACTCACTTGGCACAAAATCTATACTTATCTCTAGGACAATCTAGCATTGTATGTAAACAATTTTTAATTAACCTCTGCTCTCTCCTCTTCACCCCAGAGGTCCAAAATAGCTGTGTATGAGAAGATGTGGTCATATATGAAATCTGCTGAGCCGACGGTCTTCACTAAAACCACGGCGGAAGGCGTGGCGAGGGTCCGCAAGTCCAAAGGGAAGTATGCCTTCCTCCTGGAGTCCACAATGAATGAGTACACGGAGCAGCGCAAGCCTTGTGACACCATGAAAGTCGGGGGGAACCTGGACTCCAAAGGATACGGCATTGCCACACCAAAAGGCTCACAGTTAAGGTGGGTGGAATAGTGTAACAATAGGAGACAGTAACAAAGCTGATACTGTACTATTGCTGCGATATTCCACCTACCCTGCTGTGCCTTTTATATTACATGTAATTGAGCCTGTCCCTGCTGTCAGGTGAAAACATCTCATATCCAATTGGACTTGGTCAGAACTTGTTTAGATCTGACGTTCAGGAGTTATGAGGATAACTCACTCAAACTAAGGCATCATTGCAGTGTTTGGAATATAACAGGTTTTCACCCATCAGCAGCGATGGACGAGCGCATTGAGAATGCAAATTTCATCATGTTTCCTTCCCCTTTCTGATTTCTTTATCCCTCTGTTTCGGGCTCTTTCCTTTCTTGTGATATCCACCTGTTAATTTAGGGCCAGTTAGCTCCACTTCTGTGTCCTGTGTCATGTCGTTTGTCCGTCCTCTCCTGCTTGTGCCCATCCTCATTGTCCCTGCTCTTTCAGTCGCTCTGTTTCTCCACAGGGCCACCTTACAGGTAACTCTTTCCATTTGTCTGTTGTCCCGTCCCTTTGTTTCTTTCATGCTGAGAAATGGTAGTCATGATGATGATTATGATGATGATGATGATGATGATTGTAGGTGCATTTTATTAACTGGATGTGACTGCAAGGAGGGGCAGAACCTCTGACTGCTGCCACTACATACAGGGCCACAAGGGGGAATTTATAGATGAACAGCAAACCAAAAGTGAGAAATGGAAAGTTGAGGGGCTTGGCCAATGGGGGGAATAGAAATTCATCACAATACAGGATCCTACACCAAAAAATACTGAGACACAAATTACTTCAATTGAACAATGTCAAATGAAATCAAACCCAAATCGAGCAGTACTCGGTCGTCTATTCAAAGAAATGCTGACAGTGTGTGTATTTGTCAGACAGTGTACGGTGGAGGAAGCAAACATGAAACTGGATATTGGCACCAAAGTTGGTCCTTTTGTTTTGGTTTTCCCTCAGAAGCCACTTGTTTATCTGGCTTGTTAACATGAGCCTAAAGAAACAGTCCCAGAAGGTTTCCCTGAGGTATACTGGCAATGAAAGTAATTATTTTTCTACAAGTGACTGTGACATGCAGAGACAAAGTCTTCACAATGTGACAAGTGTCTCTTGAGGGAAAATAATTGAATAAATTCAGTAAAGCTGGACCACTCTCTCTCTCTCTCTCTCTCTCTGACCACTCTCTCCTCTCTCTCTCTCTCTCCTCTCTCTCTCTCTCTCTCTCTCTCTCCCTCTCTCTCTCTCTCTCTCTCTCTCTCTCTCTCTCTCTCTCTCTCTCTCCCCTTCACCTCCCCTCTCCCTCTCTCTCTCTCTCCTCCTCTCTCTCTTTCTCTCTCTCCTCTCTCTCTCTCTCTCTCTCCCCTCTCTCTCTCTCTCTCTCTCTCTCTCTCTCCCTCCCTCTCTCTCTCTCTCCCTCACTCTCTCTCTCTCCCTCTCTCTCTCTCTCTCTCTCTCTCTCTCTCTCTCTCTCTCTCTCCCTCTCTCTCTCTCTCTCTCTCTCTCTCTCTCTCTCTCTCTCTCTCTCTCTATCTCTCTCTCTCCTCTCCTCTCTCTCTCTCTCTCTCACTCTCTCTCTCTCTCTCTCCTTCACTTCTCCCTCTCCCTCTCTCTCTCCTCTCTCCTCTCTCTCTCTCTCTCTCTCTCCTCTCCCCTCGCTCTCTCTCTCTCTCTCTCTCTCTCTCTCTCTCTCGCTCTCTCTCTCTCTCTCTCTCTCTCTCTCCCTCGCTTCACCTCTCTCTGTCAGCCAAACCAGAATGTTACATCAGCCTCACATCCTATCCCTATAACTTCCCCCTGTGTGTGGTGCAAACGAGCCCCTTAAAACCACAGTCACTGTCGTTTATCTCTTGTTACTGACAAAATTGGTTTTTCCGTTTATGGGGGAAAAGTGACAGACAGCGGGTGGGTAGGTTTCTTTCCTCTCCCCCCACCAAAAAACAACAACAAAAAAAAAACATTTAGCGGGACTATCCACAGTTGTCTCTGACTTCTCTCAATCAGCGGAAAACCCTGTCTACCAGGTGCACGCATGTGGCTGGGAGTGTGCACGTCAGGTGAGCCTGCCTCTCCTTTCACTGCACTAATCACAGTGTTAATTTGAATTGATGATGTTGATGAAGAGGATGGCTACCCTGATAGTTAAAATGAATGCTAGGGATGTATACTTTCTGAAGTCTAGCTACTTTTTGATATGATTATTGATGTGTGACTGTAGTTCTCATGACACAGATATGTTTGACCTGTTTTCATCCATACGATGAGTCATGGCCTGTAGCTCTGATCACCCCAGAGAACACGGTCTCTCTCTCTGAATCTCTTGATCGTCTTTACTTCAGAGGGTAAAGACGATCTTTGACGTCTTTCAGTCCGGCCTTGGCAAAAATCAGAGGGAGCAAAATGTGAATATAAATTGTATATGTTGAAAAGTGCATGCATCATTTGTTTTGAGTATCGATCCTGACCTGAAAAGCTTTCAGTCACAATTTCTGAGTTTATTGGACGTGCAGACAGAGTTGACAGCAGAAGGTTAGTAGGTGCAGAATATCCAGCCATCCATTTTCTACTGCTTTATCCTCCACATAAGGGTCGCGGGGGGGTGTTGTGCCAATCTCAGCTGACATAGGGCGATAGGCGAGGTCAGACCCTGGATAGTTCGCCAATCCATGGCAGGGCCACATAGAGACAAACAACCATTCACTCTCACATCTATGGTCAATCGAGAGTGTCCAATTTACCTAATCCCCATATTGCATGTTTTGGGGATGAACCGAAGAAGCAAGAGTGCTGCTGCAGAAGAATGAAGATGAATCCACAGTTGCAGTACCAAAATCAATTTAGTGAGATTTGAAAATAACTCCATATCTGATCCTTTTTCTACATTCCTACTTTTTTGTTGAAGCTATTGTCGCGTGATAAATTGAGGGTATGGATTCATTGAAGTCCTCTCGCTGACTTTCTGACTGCTGAGTGTTTGTTTCCAAATGTCACAGTCATAAGTATGTTTCTGAGGATGGTTTCTTTTTTGTTTTGAAGTGGACTTGAGTGTTCCATCAATGCAGAAGCTGTTAAAACCTTTTTAAAAATCCATGCTTTTAACTAGATTGCAATCAATGAAGACGACAGATTTACCCCCCTTGCAAGTGGGTTTCAAATATTGGCTATTTCATTTTAACAATATGCTAAAAAAATATGTTAATATCTATAGGGAACTTACAAGAAATAATGAAGATAAGTGCATTGTACACAAGTAGAATTGTGTTTGGAAGTCAGTGCCTTCAGGGGTGTGAGCAGGAGGCCTCACACACACACATGCAGACAGTGGGGAGGGCAGAACACCATGGTTAACATAATTGATACCCACAGTCTGACACTTAACAGTGGAGCTTCCTCTGTTAGTCTAACCCTGTACAGGAGAGTGACACCAGAGTGATGCACAGAGACAGTAACATGAACTAATGGACGGAGATCAGAACAGAAATTCTGTGGAAAAACGTCTCTGAAGTAGAAAGAAATTCAAAGAGAAAGAGAAGAAGAAAATGTTGTCTGGGGTGCATCCATCCCCACTAACTCACCTTTGTCTGCTCAACCCCCTCTGACTTCTCCCTCTCCTCTTTTTTTCCCTCCCTCTTCCTCCTGGCTGTCGTTCCCACATCCATTGTGTCCGTTTGTCCCTCCATCCTCTGCTCTGACCAAACTATCTTATCTGTCCCTCCTTTTTACTTAAAGAAATGCGGTCAACCTGGCCGTGCTAAAGCTCAACGAGCAGGGCCTGTTGGACAAATTGAAAAACAAGTGGTGGTATGACAAAGGAGAATGTGGCAGCGGGGGAGGGGACTCCAAGGTTAGCCCTCTCTGTCTGCCCACCCCACCACTAGGGGACAGGGGCCGTTCACCGGCTGGGCAGCCTGCAACGGTCCCCGTCCTGAGAGAGTAACACATGCATCTGCCCTGGCAAAGAGTCGAGCAGCAAACAGGGAGAGCAAAAGTGACACATCACAGCTTCAAAAATAAACTCAGTGTTGCACTGATGTCAGTGGTGTGTGCCCTTTTTATATATAAAAGGTTCAGACTCAGTGACAAAGGTAAAACACTGCTTGTTAAAATACAGAAAGAGTGAACTTTATTTTGTGGTGGAGCAATGGTTTGAAAAAATAATAACAATTTGGCTGAGTTTGTTACAGACGGCAAAGAAATAAAATCACTGTTTTTAGATTATTATATTACATTACTAGGAATTTATATAGGAATTACATAGGAATTTATATTTTCTTGTTTTTAATGGAGTCAAATTTCTTCTTTGTGTATGACACAATCTGACAAGCCCCTCCAAAAAGGTCAGAGTGCAAGGTAATGGGACGTTAGTTCAGTTCAAGAAAGGCAGTTACTGTCAAGACAGGAATATTCGCCCCCTAGTGGTAGCTCTGGGAAGAGGAGTGATGAGATGGCAGTCTGGAGTTAAACTGATCTTCGTCTTCAGCTGTATCTCTCAAGGATAGGACAGACAAAATATGTGATAAGACTTTTCTTGGGAAAATAAAGTCCAAGATTTTGTTATGCTCATGGATTATATATTGCAGCCTGTATGATTTAGACAGCGTTGTTAAAACCCCTTATTTCGTTTATTGTGTTCAACAATAGACCCATCTTGTTTGGAACAAAGCAAATCACAATGCCATTTGTCATTATATACAGCAAACGAAACAATTTGACTGTGCTTACAGCTGCATGACGCTGATAGCAAGTTTCTTTTATTTTATTATTATACTTTATAATAGTAGCATCTATTGTTACATTAGTTTCAGATTAGACAGTGTTTGTTGGCTGGCCCACAAACACTGTCTAATCTGAAACTACTGTCTAATCTGACCTAAAATCTGTACTTCCTCTGTCGATGTTGTGGAAAATCCTCGGCCACGTTTTTCCAGTTCTGTCTCACTTCATTCAGCTCACTCTTCCGGTTATAACACAGTGCCAGCCTTATGCGCATAGTCCTGGCTTAACAGTACTTGCCTCTGCTGAGTGTAGGATGAGCTGGGGCAGTATGGGTGTGTTACCTGTCGTGACAAAGGTGGGTCCCACTCATATGTCTGTAGCTCGCTTTAGCTCCTCGCCTCCCCCCAGCCCCTCGTGAACGAGCATACACACATGTACTCAGTGGGATCCATGCTAGGTCACGTGATGTTGTTGTTATTTGTGATACATTTCTGTGTGACTGAGCTGTGCAATGCAAATGTTAAATACCTGAATAACATAAAATAACATAACCTATAATGTTATTTATGTTATTTTTACACGCGAAGAACCCCGGTAAACCTTGCAGTTTTGAAACTGAGCGAAGCAGGCGTCTTAGACAAACTGAAAAACAAATGGTGGTATGACAAGGGAGAGTGTGGACCCAAGGACTCTGGAAGTAAGGTCAGTCTCATGCTGCTGCTGCGGCCCACAGACCGCTAGCTATAATCCCTCATCCTGAATACGCTCCAGATTACTGCAACTGCATTTTAAACACTGTAGCCTGTAACATCACTTGAATGTGCCAAACTAGACTAGACAATCTATTTAGTGGTTTCACTTATTTTCCCTATTTGTATTTCAGTGGTGGATCACATTTAGATTAATTGGCATCAGATTAAACTCTTGATTCTAGATTGTTCCTCAGTCTCTGTAGCAATCTGTGGCAAACCATCTTCATTACAGTCAGCAGTAGGACTCTACTGTAAACTTTGATTGTCATCTGCCAACTTTCACTCACATGCTTTTGTTTTGATCTCATACACTAGCCCATTTTTGGTAGCCTGAAACCCATGCACAAAGATGAGATGTGTCTTAAGCTGCAGCAAAAATTGATTTGAAAAGATTGGCTTTTTCCTTCATGTTGAACATTTTGTCACACGACAGGCTGTTTAGACTCAGGCTTGGTAAGGCTTTATTTTACTGGTTCATGTTTCACTGATCCTTTTGTGGAACATCTAACATTGTGTACCAGTATTCAATTTGCACATTTACATTTAAATATTTTAACTTTAACATTAACATTTGACAGTCACGGCAGAACAGGTCAACTGACCATTCAACTTTCATTTAAAAAAAATAAACTATCAAATAAATTATAAATAAATAACATTATTCATTCAATTATACATAGAAAATGTATTATTCATCGCGTGGGCAGTAATTAAGCTTTTACGTCCTGTGGAAATCAACATTTGTATGTAAGCTCCAACACAATTAGCCTAATTGTAGCTTCAATAATTACCTGTAATTAAAACCAGATTACATTGCTCATCTGAAATGTATTTGGAAATGACAAACCAGTGAAATAAAGCGCTACCATATTTTATGATAGTGATGCTGTTTAAGTGTTATAGCTAATTCATACTGCATCTGCCAGCACTTTAAACACAGTCAGCAGTTGCTGTTGTTCAGAGTAGAAACACTTTTTTATTATGAAACTCCAGATGTTGCCAACAGTCTACTGGAGCCATTAAAACTACAGTGAAATGTCACAAGTCTGCGCTGTAATATATCACTCTATGTTTAACTGTTAGGTTATTGTTGATTTAAGCTGTGGTGATATTATTGTCTTGTACTAGATAATGTAGTTCTGTAGTACAAAATGTTACAGATGTGTAGTAAAGTGTGTATATAAGTGTTGTGGTGATGGTTGTATAGTCGTAGCCGTAGATTGTAATACCATAAGGTGAAGTAGAATTCAATAGCACTGTAGTAGCAAGTTAGCACTGGATTTTGGCTGCTAATATTTTGTTTTCTTTGACAACCTCTATCTCTTTGTCTGCTTTTTCCTGCCTCTTATCTGCTCCTTCAACCCTTCCCCTCTTCCCTTCTTCACACTCTTTTCTTGTCATCTTGTCCTTCACCTCCCTCACTATCAAACATGTCTCCAATCTTTACTTCTACACCTCTCACCTTTCCCTAATATTTCCCATGCACGTACCTAAACTAACTCACGTCTCCCCAAAAAAAAACATCCATTAATTCCATACGTGGCATCGATTTCTCCCTCTCCACCTCCTCCCTTTCTCTCTCTCTCTCTCTCTCTCTCTCTCTCTCTCTCTCTCTCTCTCTCTCTTCTCCCTCTCCACCTCCTCCCTTTCTCTCTCTCTCTCTCTCTCCCTCCCGCTCTCTCTCTCTCTCTCCAGGACAAGTCATCACAGGCCCTGAGCCTGTCCAACGTGGCTGGGGTCTTCTACATCCTTGTGGGCGGCCTGGGCCTGGCCATGCTGGTGGCCCTGGTTGAGTTCTGCTACAAGTCACGGGCCGAAGCTAAGCGCATGAAGGTGGACCTTAGCCCCCCCCACTGCCCCAGCCCCTCCCCCAGCACCCAGAATCTAGCCACTTATAGGGAGGGGTACAACGTGTACGGCTCCGAGGGGGTCAAGATATAGGGGTAGGATTTAGAGGCTCCCATATAGGTGGGGTACTGGTGGTGTTGATCATGGTGATGGTGCTGTAGACATTTGTACTGTCGATGTAGACGCAGCCACACGCACCTGTGCTGGTCTTCATGTAACATATGAGGATGTGGTCAAGCATTGTGGAACCAACGAAGCTCCTTATGTTTGTTTTCTTTTGCCTGTTTTATTTAAATATATATATATATATATTGGCCCCATTTGCTTTGTTAAAGATTAATTTTGCCTATTTCATTTATATATATCGGACTAATATTTAATAATCTTTTGCTAGTTTTGTTACACTTGGGGTTAGATACAGTGTGTGTGACTACAGCTTTGGTTCCATCGTCTTTGGCTGCAGATGATGATGATGTTGATGATGATGATGATGATGATGATGATGGTCTTTGCCGATGACTTGGCTAGGCACCTGCATTGTAATCTTAGGTAATAACAAAATATTGAGGAAGCAGGGATGTACAACTCCATCCTCAGGGTCTACCATGGGATCAAATGTGATTTTATATACTGTGTAGGGCTTCTAACAACAAAATTATTTGCCAGTTTAATTGATCCACCAAAAAATAACAAGACAAAGAAATAGAGGTGGTCAAAGAAAACTAAATATTATCAGACATTATCTTGTTACTACAGTACTATTTAATCCTCCAAAAGCCCTTCACATCACTTTATTTTCTGACCAGCTGTGAAAACCTCAAAATATTCCATCAGTATTTGCAAAAGACTAATAAAAGATGCAAATACTTGAAGGTATGTTGAGCATTTTTGCAAATCTGTAAAATATGATCATGTAAAAACACTCAGACTAGTTTGTATTGATGACAACAAAATAGAAATGGCTTCCTGATATTAACTTACCATATAAAAGTTTATCTTAAACCCATACAGTATGATACAAATATGATCTTTTGTGGAACGGAACATTCCTTAGATCACAGAAGTTTGTTAGTGCTGTGATCCTTGTTCAAATCAAACTGCTTCTAGCTACAAATTAATTAGCTGTCGTGTGGCGTCCACTCTGGCTCAACCCAGATATCTCAGAAGGAGAGAAATAATGACATGACTAGAACTGTCAGTGATTCCTCACAGTGTCAGAAGTTGTTTATTTGATGAGCTACAAAAGCAGAAAACACACAGTGAACATAATGATTTGTTCCCGTCCATTCAGGTACTATATTTAATTAGAGGTGTTTTTATTAGTACAAGAAAAAAATGCCAGCAGTTTTTAATTACATTAACTTTTTGGTCAGATATTATCAACCTCAGGTACATTTAAATTTCCTTTATCAACAATAACAGTGAAGGAACAGAAACCTTCCTCTGCTCACAGGAGTTTGAGTGACCTGTTGTTGCCTCTGTTTCCTGTCATCTGTGTGTGTCGTCATATGATGGAGTTGTGCACCCCCGCTTGGAGATGCTCCGAACAGGCATTTCGACTTGTACCAGCCGTCACGACTGTATAACAGCCCAGTTACTGAGTGTTAACGCAGACGAATAATCAACAAAACACTTCATATAGAATGGCTACCTAGTGAGGCTGTTGTAAAATGTGTATTAATGTTAAATTTCAATTAATTAATAGAAAAGGAAACGCCAAACTTCATTTTCTTCTGCTGAGGAGACCTTTTAGACGCTTCACAAAGCATCCGACGTTCGACGATCACCTTATTGTATGCTGAGGATGCAAAAAGTAAAGTTAGCAAAATGTGATGCACTAAATATCAGCCATTATCTGTTCAACTTAAACAGCACCGACTTAAAATGAAATATAAAGTTTAGAACAAATAAACCACTTTAAGTGTGGGACGTTTTTGGACTCTACTCAAAAGCAATAACACAGCTCTTAACTGCATTTCCTCCTGCTCTGCAGTGCAACTGTCTGGACCTGCGCCATATTCCCCCCCAACTTTAATCATCTAAAGGAGTTTAAAGTTGTAAAAGTATCATCTAAACATCCAAGACAATATAGACTGTATAGAGACTCTGTTTTTTTTTTTTTGCAGTCACTTGTTTTTTTTCTCTTTAGTTTTAAATTGAGCTGAACATAAAAATGACAGAACTCACGCCTCAGTTTCTGGCAGTGTATTACCATTCACAGTTGTTTTATATTATATTATATAGACAAAGAAATATATCTTAATAGAACTTATTCATTAACTATAGTTAATAAGCAAAACAACATGCCATGTGTCAGAAAGTGAAGCATATTTTCTTCTCTGGCATCATTTACAGTGGTTACGTGAGTGATATTACAGACTTTTTAAGTGACCCCGTCACTCTGAAAATAAAGCTTTCTGGCTGTGAGAGGAATGAGGTTTTCATTCTACAGCAGCGACTGAGCGTGAACAAAGAAATCATTGAGTAGCCTTTCTGTGTGAAGTGTCGCCCTACTCTGAGCAGTATAGTCAGTCACTCCCTCTCTATAAATCTGAAACCTCGAAAGAAAGCTCCTCCATGTTTACCTTCTGTCTTTCCAAAAATCCTCACCTTCCAAATCCTTACCCGAATCTGTCAGATTATTGAAACCCACAACCCACAAAATGCATGGTCACCTATGAAATGCAGATGTCTACGATCTAAACCCACGTGTGTCTCTGTTGTCCATGTTTGTTGGATGTTGCCTGCTTCTGCATTTAATTTACCGTGCTAGCGTCGGAACAGTGTGACAATCGCAGGATGGTTAGAATTTGCTCACGTTTGGGGTGCATTCACACCGCTCACACGAGAGCATACACATGAGCAAACAGTGGGATTCACATCCTGCTGTGATTACTGTTCCTCTAATTAACAGGTGGGGGCAGCACAACGAGAACAGACACAGTAAAACAACAACAAAGGCAGGAAAGATGACTTGATGCCAGTAAACATAGATGTAAACCATAGACATGAATACAGAGACACCACATCAAGTAGACATGGAAACTGTTTTTTTGCGACAAAATGTGCTGTTGTTAAAATGTTTTTTTTGTTGGTTTCTTTTATTTATTTATCCTTTATTTAGCCAGGAAGGTCCCATTGCGATACAAGATCTCTTCTTCCAGGGAGTCCTGGTCAAGATAGCGGCATAGATAGTACAAATAGTTACAGATTTAACCCTTCAACACTGACGACACACTGCATTACCGTAGTTACACAGCGGTTTGTGCTATCGGTAAAATTCCAACGGTTTCTAAAACCTGAGGAGTTATTATAGTCATTTTACTCGTGCTGCTTCAGGAAGCCAGAGAATCAGCGTCTTTGTCGCCAGAGAGGAAACACAGGGACATATTCTCCTGCAGTCAATGCAGTGTCTACATATACAGTATTTATATATATCAATAATGTAAACAGCACTTCTTAATTTACGTGATGCTGTATTTTCTTTTTTGGGGAAAAACTGAAAGAATATTTCTTTGGTTTACAAGAAAACTCTATGTGGCATCTTTAAAATTTCAAATGTTATTGATTTCCAATAAACACATCATGTGATTGTTAATTCCAAACGATATTTTGCAGTTATATTTTGATTATATATTACTTGATTACTGATACAGTATGTGTAATTGCACCTCCAGACATCTTCATGTGTACAGCGTGGATACTGGCACGTGCATGTGTAAATGTTTCAGTCGCATGCATTTGCAGAGAAAATGTCTGTGTCTTTGCATGTACAGTAGCTGCAGCTGTTGTCAAATGTCTGCACAAGATGTCTTCCTTTAAACAAACTCTCCACTCTGCCCTCTCCTCCATCTTTGCCTCATATAGCTGTCGTTTTCTGAAGCCATGCGGAACAAGGCCCGTCTGTCCATCACAGGAAGTGTGGGGGAGAATGGCCGCGTCCTGACGCCAGACTGCCCCAAAGCTGTGCATGCTGGCCACGCCTCCCTCAGACACCCCGGCCTTGCAGTGGTCTCCTCTGGACTGCCCTGAAAACCAAAAACACCTGCCGTGCCTTACTGACACATACACACACACACAGACTTTGACAAGGACACACACACACACACACACTTACACACATCTCCATATGTGCATACATACAGTACTATCACACACGTCACATCATAACACACACATGCATAAAGTTAAGCTCAAATACAAATACTCAAACACACATTTTTACACACTTGAATACACAAACATCATATCATCATCTCACTTTCCTGTTGCCATGGAATTATTTTACAAGAGACACGTAAAATACAACTATGTATTGACCAGCGGAGGAAAAAACATGAACAACAACAACAATGGCTGTCACAATTGCCTGCAGCATTTCTTTTTTCTTTCTTTCTTTCTTTCTTTCTTTCTTTCTTTTTTTGAGAGGATACCATACCACAACAGGAAAGCCAGCACAGACATACATGACGTGAAATATGAGCTGTGAACATGAGAACAGAACAGATCATGATGATGATTGTGATCAAGGTGATGATCACAGCTGACGGTTAAAAAAAACTAACAAAAAAAACAACTTTGCTCTTTCTACATTGGAAAATGTTGGCCAATAAGCCACATCCCTTGACAACGCCTTACCAAGACTACAAACCTTGTTTTCATCATCATCGTCATCATCATGGTCTTTGAGTCATTTTGTCTTGCCTGCAAAGATTGAGTGCCAGGTATTTTTCACCCATAGAAGACCAGAAAACTGTAAGCTTGAAAGTTTGGACTGTGCTAAACCCACATCCCACACCATGGACTGTTTCGACTGAATGAAAACGCTTTCTTACTACACACAATAGAAGGATTTCTCGTCCCAAACCAGCGAGATAATCAGCCAATATAGAAACAGAAGTAACCTCGAAACACGTTTGTTTGGCTCATCTCGGCCATTAAATTCAGAGGGGTTTGTAAAAGACAAAAAAAAAGAAGCTAAATAACCTGTAGCAATTAAAGCAGGCAGTCATCAAAAGCATAAACAAGATGGTAGAAATGTGAAAAATATTGAGGGTTTTTTCTGCCTTGTGGCAAAGGCAAGGTTCAAGCTGTACATTCAGTGGTGGAAAAGAAAACTAAATGTTGGAAGATCTGAAAATGGCTACCTAACAAACTGCTTGTGAACAGGACGTCTTGGCCTTTTACGGAACGATGGTGGAAATGGGAAGAAATACGACGTTTAAACCATGTGGGATGAAAACCTTTCGGTTGTGCAAAAAAGATTCAGCCTCTGTCTCTCTATGAATAATTGATCCAGGCATAGAAAAAGAGTAAATTGGTCCATTTTTCTTTGCACATTTCCCACATTGGGCGTCCCGATGAGTAAACCATTCTTTTAAACGTCTGTAATAGAACTGAGAGTAATTGATCTATTCTGTGTGCGCCTCATTTGAAGTGAATCATACAGTATAGACAGGTACAAATTGCAGTTTCTCTAAACGTATTCCGCTGGGCAGTTGTTGTCATTTGAGATCCTCGGTCCTTCCCTGTTATCGGGGAGAGGCACCGTATCAGATCAGATCGCTTGCTTTTTAAAACTGTTGTAAATAACTGCGTAGCAGAACAGAGCTCACCTCTCTTTTTTAAATCATCTTAGATAACAATTCATTGCAATAATGAATATAAAAGAAAAATGCCACTACTTGTAATTAAGATAAAAATCTTTTTTTTTATAAATCTACATATTATATATAATACAAATAAATAAATATATATATATATCTATATCTATAGAGAGCTATAGAAACCATTGATCACTGATTGTCAGAGGCTGTGGCATACATTCTGTTATATGGCTGTTTTTTGATAACTTGAGAATATAATATGCCACCGTCTTTGTGTGTCCTGCTCAACACTGAATGTCCATCTGGTACTCTCACACATGCAGGAAATGCACGCGCACACACACACACTGCTGCATTCACAGGGTCAGCGCAGAGCAGTCACTCGAGCACCAGGAGGGGAGAGAATTTTGTTATTTTGCGTATTTCGTTTGTCTGTTCACTGCTTTTCATTGTCTAACAGTGCTTTATTTCCGCCCTTCGGCCCAAAAAAACCTCTCTGTCGTCAGCTGACAGTGTTCAACACTGATACTGATGCAAGGGGGACACATTTGTGCCGGCCTCGAGAGGACGGGCTCCTGTCCATTACTGTACTGTCGGGGGAAACAATGCAGTCTGACATTTCAAAAGTGTAGCATTTGTGTTGCTTTTCACATCAACTCTGCGCTTTCATTGCCGTTTGTTACCCCTCATCAAATGTGAGTCAGTTTGAAAACTGAGAGTTCAAATTGGGGTTGGTGCTTTGTTCAGTCGTCGTTTATTCTAAATTCTATGGATTCGCTGTATTCTGTGGACAGCCTTTTGGAACATCGGTTTACTGTTTGGCCTTGGAAATAAGAAAGAAAATGCATCAGACTTGCAGGGATAGGGTCATAAAAATACAGTGTAATCGTGTCTGTGGGAGGGAAATATTGTGTTTTCTGTTCTGCTCACCTCTGCTCTTCTTCTTTGTCCTTGTTTTCTACATTTCTGTCCAACCTCCCACCTCTCTTGTGTTATCTGCTCTCACTTGCTCTCTGCTTTCATTTCCCCTCCAGTCCTACTGCAAGACAAAAGTGCAAATGCAAATGGATACATTTCCCGCCCAGATAAACTACAGCACCATGGGAAAAGATGAAAGAAGAATTCCAGTCAGATCATCGCATAGCTTTTGCAATGTGCACCATATCACAAAAAAAAGCACCCTGTCAAATTCACACGCATCGTTCATCCTGAATCAAATATATGTAGGTCAAATTCAACAGACTAAAGTTTAAATAGAAAATAAGATCATAAAACAAGTATTTAAAACAGAATCTGAAACTAAGACAGTTTCCAGTCACTTCCTCGGCCTGCTGCAGCAATCCAGCATGTAACTAATAGTGGGTTTCTATAATGGATGCATTTGCAAAAGACAGTCAACACTGTTCACCAGACCAGACACACAGGCCGTTAATCGGTATATGACACTGTTGTTTATTTCTTTGCCAACCTCCAGCACATGATATTTCATGCACAGACAGCAAAAAAAAGGCTGACTGCTGGCTTTAACACTGTTCTTCTCTTCCTTTATTTCTCTCTTTCCATTTTGTTTGTTTTTCTAGTAAAACATCAATGCTGAAGCTGCTTTGTCTGTCTGTGTTTTTTCTAACCAGGTCATGTTTGTGCTGTTTGTAACCACGTCGTTAATAGTTTGTCATTTCTGTCTTTCATTTAGTCCTAAAATAGTGTTTGTAAAGAGGGTTTTGTGTGAAGTGGACCAGACACACAAGGTAAGTTAAAAAAAAATGAAAGTATGGGTTGAAGACAAGTCTTATAAAATGTGTTGCGGCCGAGTGGCAATCAGGCAATTCTGAGCTTCAATTCTAAAGCCTCAGATTTGCGATTCGGCTGACATCGAATCGTCTATTTTCCTCTTAAAGGGAACATAATTTACAAAAGCATCATCATGTAATATTGAAGAAGATTGAACTATAGCGACTGTGACCATTAACTCCACTGGAAAATGTTTACTGGTGTTACAAATCATGTGGGAAATAGACATTATTTTATAGACTTTTTGCAACCAAGTTGACCCCTAGTGGCCATTCAAAATATTGTTACTTCCGGATTGGTTTCAGGATAGAAACTAGAAGACTACATCCTTTTTTTTAATATACGGTCTATGGTTTGTCTTTTGTATAAATAACCAATAAGATTTAATTATGCTTCTCTATGAATAACTATTTTATTCATGTTCCATAAATACCCCCCAGCCACCCTAAAATCAGAGCCACATCTGGGTCTCTAAAAGTACAGAATTTAACTGGAAATAAAATTCAAACGGCAGCCAGAAATTTAAAAAGCTCAAGGACAGAGTATTTTTTATTATTGGGAGCTCTTTGTTTATGAGCAGTCTCTGCTGCTGTAGACCTACAGCTATGGGGCTAAACAAAAACAAAAAAACCTCCCTGCTGTGATCAGAGTCATCTGAGCTCTTTTCTTTGGTCCATGGAGACCTAACACTACTAATGCAGAGCCTTCAATGACAAGCATTTCCCATTATTTCCCAACACACTCACACATACACACACACACTCACACATAACACTTACATACTGCTGGGTTCTTTCTGACAAGCATTTTCCATTTACCCAAAGATGAAGCAAAGTAACACTTTCGAGACAGTTTTGCTTCCCTTTTAACACAAAAGGCTTTTTCACCCTTTTGTTCAACCCCTCTTCATTTCCAAACACTCTTTTTCCTATTCTTCTTTTCTTTCCTTCTCCCATCATAATTCATCTCTCCATTTTTTGCATTTCCCTCACATGGGAGTGAATCTTAGACCCTGTTTAGTCATCCGCACAGTCCATCTTCTGTTATGACCACCTCTCCTGCTCCTTTTTTTGTTTTACTTTGGGGCAGTGCTCATGCCAATGCTGCTGGTACAGTCATTCCAATAGAAATAAATGTTCCGCTACTGTTAAATGTAAGCAACTGGACCCACTGTGCAAATGCAGGAGGCTGAGTCAAACTCAATGATGTATTACAAATAATAAATAAAATATATCTGAATCCATTCTACAATGCCTGAGCTCAGGGGGAATGACAGAGCAGGTGAAATGACAAAGATGTGGGGGGATACACCACTGGAGTATCAAAAAGGAAATATAGCAAAGACTAGCATTTATGACAGGTGGTGATCAACATGATGAACAGCAACTGTGGTAGACAAGAGCAGGAAAGTGGGTCAGACAAACAACAGACAACCATATAATAGGAAGGGGAGACAATACAAAGAGACTCCAACATCTACACTCATGAATGAAAACTAAAAACCAGTGATTGTCACAGCAAATCCAACAAGTGAAGTGAATGAAATGGAACTTATTAGAGGTATATTAAAATCAGGATTGGTGTCTGGATGGTGGATCGTCGATCTTGTCAGTCACAGTCAAAAATAACAAGTAATAAGTCATTTCTTCCTCCGATGAGAAAAGTATCTGAAAATATTTATTACAGACGTTCAGAGTCGGCACTCGCCCCCAGGCTGCATGTGCGGAAATAAATATTTCAATGCGCGCGCTTAAAATGTATTACATGATGATTTTGTTTAATAAAATGTATACTTATTTGACATTTACATGACATACATTACAAAGTTATTCAAAAACTCTTTAATAGTTAACTGAATAAACAGCAGACATGCCCCCCCTTAGCCCCCCAGCATTAACATTTAAAACATTTGTGCATTTGAAAACATTGTACTATATAAAACATTAAACTGTGTGGTTTTTTTAATAACTTTAATTAATTATTTATGGGCATATCCCTAGAAAACTAAAATTTAAACAATAAAAAATGATAAACTTCACGATGGAATAATCCATTCCAAACAAATTCTGAACGTAACAAACGCTTTTATAGTATCGGTCAGCACAGATTCTTGGGCACCGACGTTAAAGCTTTTGCATTTAGTCATCACCATCTTTCATTTATTTATTTATTATTTATTTATTTACTGTATGTTGAGTCTCTCAGCATAATTTATGGTTTTCTTATGTTATCGCTGTTCAATTCTAAGTTGTAATAATATAGAAGATTATACTGGATTGTTTCCCTAACTGGACTGTCTCAAATATCCGAACTTTGCCATGTATAAAACACATATGGAGTAGTTTGCACAGCAGTCAGTCACATTAACCAAATGAGGGCTTTTCAGATATTGCTTTAGCCTTCAGGCAAAAAAAACAAAAGCTTGCACTCATACAGAAAAGACAAATGGAATCACATTCTTATCAGTATTCTTTTTCATTAGTGTCTAAATGCAATGCAAAAACATGAAGGTTTAACAGACCTAACAAAAGCAGAACTCTTTAGATCTGATCAAAACAGAATTTCTCTGGAAGTCACCTTTATTTTCCTCCAGAAAATTATTTGGAAACCACCTCTAGTCTGCAAGACAAAATGTATGAATACATATTCATGTAAGTCAGAGATAAAATATAATCCAGAATAAATGAAATGTAATAATGTGCTACAGGGAATATCGTGCATAACAGTTGAATTAGAGGAAAATACCATCATTCAGTAATAGTCTGCTCCAGCTTTTCATCATGCAACGTCCAGCAGCAGCAGGAGCTCACCACAGATCTTCACTCTCCTCTAAATCCACAAATCTAAATGTCAAAACTTAAATGGGCCTTTTTTTCCCACAGAGGGGATTTTCCTCACATCACAACAGGAACAGCACCAGTGTCACTAATGAAATAATTAGCTGCTTCAGTTTTAGGGTCTTCATTGTCAAAGTGCCATGACCTGCTGAGACTCTTTAACAAAGGGACACCACAAGAAACACTAATTCTTTAACTGGCTACTGTGGAAAATAGCTATGATATACAGTATTAGTCAAAAGCATTTCCACTTAAATCAAATTTCAACACAAGAACCTAGTATTTAGATAAACACCAAAACACTGAATCTACGGATCTATGATCCCTTCTTTCTTTCATATATAACATTTTCTATAATGTGTTGTATTGATGTATCTACACAGCACATTTTGTGCATTAGTGTGTTTAGTGAAAATCTGCTTCAACTATATGTTCAGCCATTAACCAGCTGTGTGTAACACGCAAATCCAAGATATTTATTGTCATAGCATCTTTTATGCCCCGTCACCCTTTTTAATGAAGACAGCATAAGGCACATGATGGTCATAAATATACCAGCCCTCTAACTCTGTCTTCTCCTTGGCCAAATGTTCTTCAGTAATAATCGTTGACGTTACGCACACCCGCTTGCGGAAATGTGTGTGTAAGAAATAGAGTTGATCAAAGAGCAGTTGCTGTTGCATTAAAAAAACACCCCAGAAGCAAATGAAAATCTATTTATTCTCTCTCTCATCAGCCTCGGTGGCTCTAGTGATCTTTGTGCAACTGCATTCTCTCTTTCTCCACCTGGAGGCGCTCTCTCTCTATCTTCAGTCGGCCTGATTCAAATTTGAAGAACTGCAGTCTCTCTTTCTCCAGCTGCAGTCTCTCCTTCTCCAGTTTCATTCTCTCTGTCTCCAGATTCACGACGCTCATCCACCTCTCACCTTTCTTCTCTCTCTCACACTGTCCGTCATGAGTGCAGGAGGAGGAGGGCATGGTGGATGAGGGCGGGCCTTGCTGTGACAGCAGGTTAAAAGAGGAGTCGACAAACTCTGACTGACTGCGGAGCAAGAGCCTCAGCCTCTCCCGTTCTACCTGTAACCTCTCTCTCTCCAGCTGCAGTCGTTCCCTCTCGACCTCTGTCTGACGAAGTCGCTCCTTTTCCACCGCCAGCCGCTCTTTCTCCATACCCAGGCGTTCAGTTTCCACAGCCAGCCGCTGCTTCTCCAGCTCCAGTCGCTGCTTCTCAACAGCAGCCAGAAACTCTGTGCCCATGATTTCACTGTTGGTGAATCCTCCCAGAGCATGAGAGGGCATTCCCATCAGGCCAGCAGCCGGCGGCAGGTCTCTATTGGTGGTGGAGGTCGGAGTCTTGGACGAGCTGAGCGCGCCAACGTCGTTGTTTGAATAAACATCACTCACATGCCCCTCACCATGAGACTCGATGTCACTGAGGAGGGAGGGCAGATCATCTTCGTCTACTTCCCCTTCTCCATCTCCCACATCACCATCCAACTAGAATGGGAGAGTGGCATTATTAACACAGAGCATTTAGGCTCTTACCATGTTCAAATGTACAGTATACACGGACGCCATAAGAGTGTGCAATATAATGTCTTTTTCAGCACAACCTAGACAATCAAAACATGTATTTTCACCAACTATATAAACACACCTGAGCAAAAAAAGTACTCTTAAATCAGACTGAATATATGAAATTTGAAATATCAGGGCTAACTCCCTACACTTTTCCAACAGCTAAGGGAAAAGAAATTAAACTTTCTACTCTGATGTTACCTTTACGTAGAGCGCGGAGGGGGAGCGGAACAATTTCAAGAAAACGTTGAGTCTTGTCGTCTTCACACAGTGTGTGTGTTAATCATTAGTATCATGCTGATATTAATGATCATATGAAATGTTAGTGGTGGCATTCATGGTCTAGTGAATATAGAGGAAATACTAAAGTTAAGACATTTTCAGATCTCAATGCATTCACAGTGAAATTAACATTTAAATGGAAATGGCACATCACCGTGAATTGGGAACAAGGAGTTGGTGGTGCAACATTGCAGAGGGCAACAGCCGTACAACCATCAAAGAAAAAGAAGAAGGAGAACATTAAATATTAAGTTTAAACTTAATCCTCATCAACTATATAGATGTGGAGCTGAACCTAGTGAGTCTACAGTTTGTGAGTCCAATCAAAAGACTGCATTCACAAGAGCCACTTGAGCTATATAACATGTCCATAATGACTGTGATATATTCAATATAACTACCTCTGCTGACGAGCACATCCATTAAGCAATTTAACACATTAGCAAATGTTAAAATGTTAATACAGGCTACTTGTAATTTAATAACAGGAGTAGCATAAACAAGAGCTCTGTCTCAAAAAGCATGACGGTGTTTAAGAAAACAATTGTGCCTTCATTTGCATATAAATTGATGTAATAAACTCAAAGGTTGAATCAGCACAACTAACCTACGGGGGAGAATATGTGGTGTAAGGACAAAACTCCTGTCTTATGTTGTCATTTTACTCACAGGAAATACTCAGTGTGTCTTACTCTGTATTCACTGACATTGTCTTCCATCTTCATGTCCGGCGGTGCCATCATAGCTTGACCGCTGAGAGCCACCAGCTCCGGCCAGTCACAGTGACAGTCCTTTGGGAAGCCTGAGAGGTCCAGCAGCTGGTCGTACCCAGACCCCAGAGATGCTGCTTCATGCTCAGGGGAGGAGTGATCATACTCAGTCTTGAGGGCCAAGGAAGAGGACGAGGAGGAGGAGAGAGAGAACTCAGCCTGAAGATGCTTTCTTTTCATGAGTGCACGGCAATCCAGGTAACGTCGCTTCACCTGTGGAGAAAACGGAAAAGTTAAAAAAAACAGCAATTGCAAGATTAGAAGGAGAACAAAGAGCATTCAATAAAAAACATGAATCTTTAATCTTGAATCAATGACAATTTTGTGTAAATTGACCCACTGACTTCCATGTCATGTTACCCCCAAATTGTATCAGATGTTGTTACCAGGAACATAAAAGACCATGTAGTTTAAATGTTATGGTTTCATTAATTTTGTATAACATTCACAAAACTTTTTTTTTTAAATAATGATAAAACTGTGATTTGAATGAAAATCATACAGACCTCAGCAGCAGTGCGTAGCTCGCCCTCCCCCAGTGAGTTGACACCTCGTGCCACTTCCTCCCACGCCTGCCTCTTTAGCTCATTGATGGCTGTGTTCTGTTCAGATACAGAGACGAGAAGAAGAGAATCCAATGATTTGATTGTTTTACCATTACAATTGTAACAGGTGTAGTGTAGTGTAGTGTAGTGTAGTGTGTAAAATTCATGTGGATTGAAGTTGTGGTGCTGTGGCCAAAATACAGCATGTCATATACAGGACGACTGGAGATTATAACATAAGAGAATGTTCTCTAAAGGTTGTATGAAGGTTGCGACAAAGTAATCTTAGAGGAAAGTTCTGGGAACCAAATGTGTAACCAATCAACCACAGGAGAAACCTAGGGGGGAACGTTCCCACAACCAAAAGGTAACTTTCCCAGAAATGGTGTCAGTGCTGATGGACAACTGACACAATGAGAGATAACACTCTTATTTTTTTAAGCATATCTTGGCAAGTATCTGCTCATACTGACCAATACACAGTTTTAACCTGACTTATCATAGTGTGTTAATTTCCTAATTGCAAAATATGGCTTTAAAAATGTATTTCTAATTGAATAGAGTGACATAGTTGGCTAACTGGTCAGTGAGGCCACAAAAATGATGAGCGAAAAATCCACACCTGCTGTCTGGAGAACAAAACATCCCTCCTCTTGTGGATCTCCCTGATGAGAGTCTGTGTTTCTCTCACACTGTAGTTGCTCTTCCTCTTCCTCTTCAGATGCTTCACCTGCAGGAAATCCAGCTTGGCAGCAACGAGGGGCCAGAAACCCCAGAAATACAAAGAGCAAAACAGACAGACGAGGAGAGATAACTGAGGGAAAACGGAGGTAAGAGAGAGAGAGAGGTATGAAAGTAAGAATGTATTAAGAAAATGGGGGAGGGAAAACAAGGCCACAAAGACAGGTGAGAGTAAATCAATGGTACATCACAGGTGGAGAGAATTGAGGATTACTGTTGTAAATAATGCAGCTTCCTGTAGTTTTTCTTTCCAAAGCACAACTATTTTCATGAGTTAGTAATTCCTCTGTGGCTTCAACAGCCCATGTTTTCTGGAACAGTAAATTATCTAGTTGTGAATCAAGGCTGTTAAAGCCTTGATTCATGTGCCTAGAGTAATCTATTATGAAATGTTATACTCATAACTGTACTGGAACACTGCCAGGTGAGCGCACACAGGTAGATATGCAGCCAACAGGGCTCTACAATTTTACTAGTAGTTACAACACAGCAGCAGAAAGACAGCTCTGTGTTAATAAAACACATACAATTACATTATAGAAAATGTTGACATGTTTCAGTGACAGCTGAAAACTCAGTTTACACTAGATCAGATCATTGGTGCCAGTGCCACACAGATACTAGTTATTTGGGAAAGGTTAGTAGATTAGTAAACTAATTAATGAATTAGCTAAATATTTGTTCATTACAAGGTTGTACATTTAAATAGCCATTCTCTAACCAGCAGTTATATCTCTGATTTAGCAACTAACACCTGACAATGTCTAATACATACATTTTATGACATAAAGTGTAAAGATTCATTCCACGTGAATACATTGATTTCAAGTACATTTTGCATTAAACCCTGCATTCCTTTTATAAGCACACATGTAGACAAAATCGTGTGTAATATGTGCTTCTGGATTCTTTTTTCCCCCCGTGTGTTTCCTCTATATGTATAATTAAAACATGATGTGATGTTCATATTTTTTTCACCAGACGAGCACAACACATTTTAAATCCAGCGATTATATATGTAACATTGCCCCATGTGTTCCCTGCACCTCCACTGATGCGTGATATGTCATATATTGTGTATCAACTCACCTTGAGCTCACAAATGTACCGCAATCAAAACAAAATCGGAGAAAAGCAATTGTTATGATGAGTTCAGGGAGCCTCGGAAAATCGATGCTTTCCGTGATCAGGTTTTGCAGAAAAAATAATTACGCTGTTTGGGGGGAAAGTAAGGTAGTATTGTAGTAGTAGTATAAGGTGTAGAAGTGTTTCTATTTATTTTAATTTTTTTGGAACATAACATCGACAAAATGCTGTAGTGTATGTATGCTAAGTGGTGCTTTTGCGCTAACCTGAAAGAGATACCGCAATTCAAACGTTTATCAATAATACCTTGTATTCTCCTGTCTATTTGAGCGAAGTGTAGACTGTCACAGTGACAAATGTAGTTACAGAATCCCTTTTAACTTCAACTTGAGTTGTAGTGGTTGACTAAATTCCTGAGAACATTTGAAGGCATCGTCAGGCGACGGCTCTTATTGGTCATTTTTCCACCGCGCCCACTTCTGACGACATTCACTCTCGCCGGGCTCCTCTGTGCTTGTTCAACGCTCATTCAAAATCCCAACCGCGTGTTTGCGTTAACTGTTGCTTTATGAAAAAGCCTGACTTCAGTGTAACTGTTTACAGACCCTGTGTAACACTGAACATGTGAGCTACAACTTTCCCTGGCTTTTGGTGCTCGTTCAAACTTCTAAATGCTAACGCGCGATGCTAACGTTAGCTCCATGAGAGCCTGTGCGCAGTAGTAAGGTAGTCCAGATGACAGGGAGGGACCAGACTGAGGACATGCAGGGCTCTGTCCGGTGGGCTTTTCGCTGCGGGTCGTGGACACCGAGCAGGTGTGAGTGGCTGTTCGCGGCTCGCTGCATCCAGAGAGAGGAGAAAGACAGGATAGGACAGTTTGTATTTACCAAGGATGCCAAGTCAGCCATGGTGAGTACGTCTGTCAACTTTCTGTCTCCTTAAACTAAACTTTACTAAACACCAGATTCCCTCGTATTATTTGTTTATGTTTTTGTTACGTGACAACATCTGTAACACTTATTATGCAAACAAATGATCATGATGGACATTTTGACATTAGTCGACATCATAAATTGTCATGCTGAATGTTTTTTGCACTTTTTTAAACTTCTCGATGGACAGAATATAACTAACACATGTTAAACACAGAAACACTGCACATGTCTGAAAAATATGGAAGTATTATGTCTTAAAGTATGTTTGCACTATGTACATTCTGAACCATTATTCCTTTTTTGTAACAGCAATAGTAAAAGTTAAATTAAGTAACTTTTCTGAAAGGCCTGTGTATATGAACTAAATGAAGGTAGATTATGTGTAACAGCCGTTTCACAATAATATCGTGAATTGCAATTCTTTGGTCAGGATAAATGTGACAGGACTTTTTCACATCATTCTGTCCACTCATCATAAGATGTTATGCTAATATTCTGTCTCTGTTCTTTGTTTGTTTGTTTCCTCATCAGGCCGGCAGGTTACTGCTCAGGAAGTTTGTCTGTGAAAGGGCAGGGATTCCCTGGTCAGAGATCAGACTGGAGAGATCTACCAAAGGGAAGCCTTACCTGGCAGCTCCACTGAAGGTTCATCATCAAACATATCAGTCGTTACATTGTAGCAGTCTTCCTCGCTGTATGGTGCTGGCACTTCTCTTTAACTGTTGGTTTGTTACTGCAAATACAGGAAGAGGTTAGGAAAGGGACACATAGTTATTTAGTACATCAGTAACTCTGCACTCCCCCATTGTCACAACAATGCAGTGTGTGTGTACTAGAGTATCATACGAGCATCCGAAAGTGGAGACTGCTATATATATATATATTACTGCAATAAATTGTTCTAATAAAACATAGTTTTATTAATATAAAATACTTGTAGTTGTTGAAAGACTGGTATTTTTGTCTAATTCACTTGTTAATATGCCTTCAGCACTTGAATAGTAAAATTAGCCGAGGCAGTCTTAGTATTTTTGAAATGGAGTCATCAGAGACGCAGTGTATTTGCTGTGCAGTATCAACACACACACGTGAGTGAGCTGTAACCTGAACCAAATTTCCATCTCCACCAGAGCAGAGACAGACAGACAGACAGACAGACAGATAGATTCTTCCTTTTGTATCATATGTTTATTTTAATAAGCATGCACGTTTATGGTTCTAATTCTTTTAGTTGGAAATAAGAGTATCATCACAATTGATTCCAGGTTAAACACAGTTATTAATTTTGTGGTTATGAAGTACAATGTGACTATTGTTGGGTTGACTAAGATGTAAGAATACATTGAACTACTTCCCTGAACTCTGGAGTCTCTGAACTCCCTTCTTGCTGTCTCTGCCCAGGTTGGTTCAGATTCAGGTGAGGCCTGGAGCTTTAACCTTTCCCACCAGGGTGACTACGCTGTACTCGCTGCCGAGCAGGGGTTCCAGGTGGGAGTGGATATCATGAAGAACACAATGCCAGGTAAATACTGAGGTCAACAGCTGATACAGCACTAATAAAAATCATACCGTATCTGCAGACAGGGCAATAGTTAATAGCTAGTCTTTGAGAGTGAGTTCAGCTGTGGGAAGAAGAGTCTGACTGCAGATAAGTTAAAACCATCTCAGTCACGTTTAAATTTAATTTGGTTTTATGGCATGTTTTGTATCGTGTGTGCATTTCCCAAATTGATCACAAGGGATCACTGTTGTCTAATGTTTGTGAGAGTTGAATGCTCTTTCCATTTTTGTTTGTTCAACTATTTGGATTTGTGTGGTGTGTGTGTGCGTGTATGTGTGTGTGTGTGTGTGTGTGGTTTGAAACGAAATATTATGTTTTGCATCTGATGCATCCAGCTTCATTTTGTCTCCATTTTCTCTCTCTCTCTCTCCCATCTTGTGCGTCCTCTCTCCCTTCTTCCTCTTTTCTCTCCCTTCAGGTAGCAGCTCTGTGCCAGAGTTTTTCCGCATCATGACTCGTCAGTTTACTGCACACGAGTGGAGCATCATCCAATCAGCTGGCTTGGAGCAACAGCGGCTTGCTGCGTTCTACCGCCACTGGGTAACCACGGCAACCATAGTACTTAGTCGTCACATTGCATTGCTGCTAGGCCCTGCGGGCGGTGTTTTTTTTTTGTTATTTCTTATTTCTCTTTTGAAGACAACGTAGAGGGACATAATATTGCCAGTGTACACACACACACTTGTGTGTTGTTGACATGTGTGAACTCTGCTCAAGTCACATTTTTCTCCATGTCTGTCTTGTCCTCACATTGTCTTGTCCCTTTGCTTCTCTTTATAACAAGCAAATAATAGTCCTAAAACACTAGATATTTCATGTTAGTGGAGATTAGTGTGGACTGTGTCCTCTCCAAGATATGTCTCACACACAGACAGACAGACGGACAACAAAAGCAATGGTGGTACTAAGTAAAGATGTGAGATTGAGAGGGTGGCACAGAGACATCAAGCTCTGATATCATCACCACACTGTTGACTAATGGCAGAGCTCGATGGTTGCCATAGCGATTAGCCTTGTAATACTCTTATTGAGGCTCACTGGCTGTGGAATAAGGGTGGTTTTGCCCAGACTCACACACAGAGAAATCTGAGTTTTTTTATATGGACACATTGTTATTCATGTATGCATAGATTCCCATCTGTTGTGGTTTCAAGTTTCTGTTTATTGAGCCAAAATAGAATGGGGTCTAAAAGTCATGAGAGCCTCAGATTTATGAAGCCCTCTATGCAACACACACACACTCAGAAGCACACAAGCTGTTCCTCTCAGATTTGTCAGACATTATAGCATCTTTTTTTTTTGTCCTTTATGGGCTTGCAAATTATTTTCCTGCTTGTAACTTGTCTCATTTTGTTCCCTTTCCACCAAGGCCCTGAAGGAGAGCTTCATCAAAGCCATTGGCACAGGTCTAGACTTCAACCTGCAGAGGGTTGAGTTTCACCTGTCCTCTGAACCCGTCACACAGAGCCAAGTGCTGCGTCTGACCAAGATGCATCTCGACGAGAAAGAAGAGGAGGACTGGATATTTGAAGTGAGTCTTTTTGAAGAACATCCAAATACATAAATGTCTCGATGTCTTATTTTTGTTGCACATGTTCTGATAGATGCCAAGTAGAAAGTAAATATGGATGCACTGGTTCAGTGAATACATTTCCAAAAAAAGGTGTAGGCAACATGTCTGTTGGAAGATGTCTGCTTTGTTTTCTCTTACTGATCAGTTGCCAGATATAAAAGGCATTCTGCCAAAATTTTGTGTGTTTTCTAATAGTAGCACAGCTTGTTTAAGACACAGCAGGCATTATTCACATTTTAGACATTTAATAACGTCAATTCAATTGTTCAGTTGGGTTCTTTATTTTTTTCTGATTTTCATGTTCATTGTCAAGATTCTTTAATCTTGTGGACAGAAATGAAGTGAAAACCTCATTGTATATGGACAAGAAGAAGCTCTGTGGGAAACTACTTTAAACATGTGGGGGCAAAAACATGAAATACAAGCATTTTAATTAGCTACTGACTAAACATTGTAGAAAAACTGTTTTATAAATGGCTTCAAAAGTGTTGTACATTTATAATTTGTTGACAGGTTTTTAGAATAATAGCATGAATAGTAGTAGCTGGAGGCAGCCTTTATGAAACCAGTGGCTGTGAAACAGTGATACTGTGGATTCCTCACTGTTTTATTCCCCACTGCCGGGTTTTTGGACAGAAAGTGCAAAGTGAAACACGTGGACCTACAGAGAAAGCACACAAGTGACTGTTTTGGAGGGTCTCAATTAACCCTTCAGCTCACCTTACATCTATGAAGAGATAAAAAAAGTGCACCTCTTTGTCAGAGCAGAGGAATTGTGTGTTGTCGTCACTTTCTCTCCTTCTATATCCCATTTCATCCCCTTTTTTTCTACTTGTCTTGTTTTCTTTCATCTGAATTCCCCTTCCTCTCCACTTCTCCCTTTGATGTTTTCTCCAATGTCCCCTTCTCTTTCTTCTCCCTTTGCATCCTCTTCCTTCCTTAATGTACCTGCCTCTTCTTTCTTGCTCCTGTTTGTTTCTTCTCTTTCCTCCTCCACTCCACCTCCCATGTCTTGCCTTCATGCCTAGTGGCAGAGGGACTAGCAAGTAACTACTTAGAGGCTCTCTCGCCTTCTTAAAGGTCCAATGCTCTTTTTGTGTCCATGTTTTCATGGACGGCTCACTTGTATTGATCACATGTTGGTGGCAATATGTGTGTCCTCTTTAAACCGTTAATTGTAAGGCAAAACAGAAGTGACTGTATGTTGTACAGTATGTAGGATTCCATAAATGGTACAAAGGATGAAGAGATACTCTCTCCTTCTCTCTGGGTGGGTTTTGTGTGTGTGATAGAGAGATTGGCTAGGGGCAGGGGAAGAGAGTACAATGTCATAGTGTGTAAAGTTTTGGTAATAACTGCACTGGAGCCTTAAATCTGGCCTTTTCCGAAGACATACTTGAAAAAGTCTGACCTGAAGATTTCTTTTGATTTCTCGTTTAAATATGTGTCCAGTTTGGAGATTTAAAAACAGTGCTAAAACATATTTTTGTAAATCCCTAAACCACTTTTATCAGGTGTAAACCAGTGTATATTGGTATCTAGTCGATCCAGGTGCAAATCTTCACAGTTTAATTAGAATTACAGATTTTGAGATAAAAATTGGCTCATCTACTTCCCTTTCTGGTCAGACACTGGCTACTGCAGTCAGATTTTGCCATTGGCTAAACTCTCCCACACTATTCTTCTGTCCCTCACTCAGCTCACAGCCCACGTCTTGGCATGTTTCAAAATTGGACATTAGTTAGCTTCCAAAAAGGAGGTTTAGTCGCCCTTTATTGTGTCATAACACAGACACGTGCACCAGACCGACCTGACAACAGGTCAACAATGGGAACAGCGACGCACATAAGTATTTGTGATCAGTGAGTGAGTGCAGTGACCTCAAGAGGTGAAATCAACCTGAAGTGCATCGATTTCTATCACAGAGACACTTTACGCTCTGAGGTTTACCAGAGAGAGAAGATGAGCAGCAGCACCGTGTTTTGTTTTGTTTTTTTCTGCTGACTTCTGGTGTCACTCCCACAGGTCTTATACTGAAGTACAAAACACACTGGACACAGGCATTCAAAACAGACTGTTCTCCTCTTATCAGCAACATGTAACGAATAATAATAATAGTACAATAACTAACTCTCTACTACACACACAGGTTTGCACAGCTATTCTTCTTGAAACACTGCATTGACTTTCAATCATTTGGACAGCCTAAACATTGTGTTGTCCCTAACCTTAGCATAGTCGTTTAATGCCTAACCCTGACCACAATTCAATTCAAAATGCTTAACCAGTTTCCTCAGAAATGAGCTGCATAATTCAAACTATGTTTTGGTCCCTGTAAGGACTACTTGTCCTGACAAGGTCAGTGTTTATGCCAGAAAAGGTCCAACAGAGGGTAACAAGCGCACACACACACCACCCGTTACTCCCACATACACTTTAAAAAAGTTTTGCATGAGTTGTTAAGAAAAAGAAACACACAATCGTGGTTTGTGTGTGTGTGTGTGTGTGTGCGCGCGTGCGTGTGATTCTGCAGGAAAGTTTGCTTGATGCTGACCATCATGTTGCCGTCGCGCTCGGACCTGCGGACAAACCAGGTGTTGCTGTAAGGACAAATCATTTTATATGTTCAGTATTTACTCATACATTAGGTTTTACACTAACATCATTAAACAGATTCTTTTTCCTTGTCTTTCCTCAGCGTCATCCTTCATCTCTACCTCCTCCCACCACTTTTACACTGCTGTCTTTCAGTGACCTCATCGCCTCAGCCTCACCCCTGACAGAGGAAGACTCCACCTACTGGGACAGCTTTAAGACGAAGGCTGACGCTCCACAGAGACAGAGAGAGATGCGCACGTCCAAATAACCACCTGTCTCTCACTGACACTGAAGCTGCAACACAACAAGTCCAGTCGAGTTTATTTATGAAGCCAAGACTCTTAGGTTTGTCTCAGAGGACGTCAGAAACTACACAGCTTCTGACATTTTCTATTTGAAGTTGATTAATGCAGTGTTATCTTCAGAATTTCAGTTGGCTGCAGCTTTCTTTCACAAATAAACAATAATAATACATCATTTACTGTAAGAATCCACATTGAGCTCATTATTGACCGTTACTCTTGAACAGTATGCTGCTCCTCACAAAATATCTTTTTTAAACTCTTATCTTTGCTTATAGGTAGCTCAGATGTTCTTGGAGTTTTTTTCTTTTATATTTTAATATCTGAATGCCTTTGTGTTTTTAATCTTCCTGCATCACATATGCATAGAGCAGGACCATAGTTTCTAGTTAGTTACTAGAATTCAATGTCATTTTAAATACATGCATGCATAGTACATAGTACAGTTTATATATATATGTATATATACATATATATATATATATATATATATATATATATATATATATATATATATAAATATAAAAGTGGACTCAGTACAGTTGCAGCTTATATTTCAAATGTGATTTTGCATTAGTTTGCCCAATAGATTAGATAAACTTTCTCAGTAATAATTAGATTTTTAATTTCATAGATTTCTATATGTGCTATGTTCTAATGTGGTGGTTGTTACAGACTCTTATGTTCTCTTATGGGGCCACAAAGCAAATCTTCATAATGTATATCACTGGAAATAAGACGTTTTTAAGGTGAAGGTGAGGGTTTCCCTTCTATTATGTCCAGCTAAATATCTTTTCCTATGGCTTCTGTTTTTAACCTCAATTTTATTTTGCATTTATTTTTATCTTCCTCCTTCAGATATCGCTGCCGATTTGTCATTTTTTTCTCCTCCCTTTTGTGTCTTGTCTCTCCATCATTTTTAGACCAAGAACATCGACATCCTCTTAATCTCTCCCTCGACAGCTCTTTGTGTCAGTCTGCGCATTTCTCTCTGCATCACATTATTTTTTTATCACATTCTATAAGTCTATATAACCTAAAAGGTTAGTTGAGTCGTCCCACTGCCAAAACTAATGGGAATTAGTCATTACGTTTGAATTCAAAACACTGAAACCTTTAGCAGAGAAATAAGTCACTGGTATACTGTATATATTGCTGACATGACCCTGACTACATGGTGGATTGTGTGCTTTATTTTATTTAAAATTTTACACAAATTATTTTAAAAACGGTGACAGGGTCACAAACAAGTTTAAATTATTTGACCATAAAATACTATCTGACAAACTGATGTGCATGTCTGCTCACCTTCATGTCAGGTAATCCTCTCTGTAAAGTCTTTTAATCTGTTTTTTTCTGTGTTTCATGCTTCTCTGTCTACACCACAGATTGGACATTTGTAACCTTAGCATTTCAGTACAGTTGAGGGGGGATTGTGGGTATTGATGAAAGCGCAGCCTGTTGTCCAAATGGTTTACATGCTGGACCTCATGCAACCAAGTATGGCCAGTATGTCAGAGAAAGTGCAGTCAGTCAAGTGTGTGCAGGTCGACATGTGCATGTACTGTGACTGAAAGGAAAGAGCCTGAAAACACACACATAGACATGCAGTCACTGCCTCCAGCTGGAGTGAATTAGTTTGCCTGCATCATGTTAAATCTTGGGTTTCTGTGCAGCAGTGAAGGAGGACAGGGAGGAGGCAGTGGGGTCAGACTAGTGTCACACAGTTTCCTCAGAAGAGAAGCCATTTTTAGATGCCTCAGGTTTGTTTGTTTTTCATGTGTGGGATAGAGATGAGAGATGAGAACCACCTCAGCTTACTGATGGTGATAAAGCCAATTCTTTTTCTGGAGGAGGAGGGAGGCATTTAGACTTTTACTGGCTTTTTTTTTTTTTTAATAGATTCAGTTTCATGGTACTATAAATGTTTTTAAGCCTCATATAAAACAGGGGTTTCAAACTGATCAGAGCTGAACTCTGTGGGGGAGTTAAAGTTAATTTTGAAGGATAACTCTTGGTTGATGTGACTGCTTCCAATTTGTTGGCAAGCAATTTTTTTTAGAAACTACACCTATATCATAATTATATCAGCTATATCAAAATTGTTTTTTTTTGCTTGATCCTGTTTTGGTTGGATGCTGTGCCTTCACTTACATGTTGTGCATGTGACAGTTGTAGCTTGTGTGAGGCTCTCTCCTCCTTGTGTGTGACACATTTACCTTGCCTTGCGTTGCTGTTTTTGTACAGCTTTTCAGTTGAAAGTGGGGTTTATTTGCTGCACAACATCAGACGGCAACAGGCAATCTGTCAATTGCTTGAAATGTGCATAATGAAAAACTAAACCTAATAATCCCGACGCTTACTAACCATAATCCTAATCCCAATACCTAACCATAATTCAGGTCCACCCTGCTGCAAGTAAATATTCAGTAGAGAGGTTTTTATAAATGTTCACATCTCTGGACACACACACACACACAGGACATTTACTCACCCATCTATTACATGTGCAAAGCAAGCTGCCTTAAGACACACAAGCACATATTCACACAACTTAATCACAACCGCCATCACTGCCCTATTTTCCATATGTAACTGGGGCACCTACATCCAGCCAGCTGTAGACCAGTGTGTGTGTGTGTGTGTGTTCTCAGCCATCTGCACAGATGCAATCTAATGCTGTAGGCAGAGTTTTAGCATCAGTCACAAGGGGGCTGATGCTGGGGAGTGGGAGGGGGGTTCTAAGGGAGGGTTACTGAGAGATACAGAGGGAAGCATGAGACAACGATATCTTGATACAACTGCTATATATATATCTTCTCCTGGTCTCTGTCATCTATCACTACCTCACCTCCCTCTTGTCCTTTCTCTCCCCCACCTCTCCTCTGTCCCCCATTTTTTCTTTCACCCCAACCGGTTGAGACAGATGGCGGCACATCTTTGAGTCTGGTCCTGTCGGAGGTTTCTTTCTGTCAAAAGGGAGTTTTTTCTCTCCACTGATGCCTAGTGCTTGCTCTTGGTTTGAGTTGTTGGGTTTCTCTTCTCTCTATAATGTTGTTAAGGTTTCTGCCTTACTATGTATGTTAATGTTTGTTTTGATTTGGCACTATACAAATAAATTTGAACTGAGTTGAATTTAATTTATATTATATTATATCAATTTAAATTTGACCCCACCCCCAGGAGACCAATGCACTTCAAGCTTCATTGTATGACGTTAACTGTAGTTTTGGATGTCCAGATTGTCTTTACTCAGTTGTTCTGACAAATGCAGGTAGTTACGGTCGCCTTTGTGTGAGGTTATAAACATCTGTAAAACAGAGGTCAGTGAGACACAAATGTGGACATAAAGAAGACATCAGGACATTATTGAGCTACATTTCTTTGTTAATAGCAGAAGTATAGATTGTCTCAGTCTCTGGTCTTGTTGTGATCAACATGCTACTTGTAATGACCTTCAGTTTGAGGCTTTGTTATACACCAGTGACTATCTGAAATTTGACTTTTAGAGCTGGTTTCGCTCTGCCAATAAAGCTGTCTTGGTATTTACAGGAGATTTATAAAATAACTAGTGTTGATTTACCATAGCTCCTGCCTCAGTGTTTTGTTTTGTTTTTTTTTGCAATTTACATTATGAAGTTTGGGGATTTAAGTCCCTGAAGGACTTTAAGGAATATTTTACTTTACTGAGTTTGAAGTTACCGTGCAGTAAATTGAACAGCTGTGTTTCCCCAAGACAAATCTGCACACACACAAACAGAGACCTTCAGAGCCATATCCACACACACATTATAAGCGTTATTTTATGATGCATAAAAGAAGCAAATAATACAGCCACACTCGAGAAGTGCTTATCCTATCGAACTGCTAAATAATGAGGGCTTTCAGCAATAGAATTCACCAATTAAACATTTGGTGGTGCAACATTGTTGTTGCCTCTATATGTTTTGACTTCCTGGCTGCAGCGCACAAATGTCACCAGATGACACAAGATGCTGCTATAGTGAGAGGCACGGAGACACTTCATCAACACTGTAAATCACAGGCAACCTGAACCTCACCTGGATACTGGTGATGCTGTTTTTGCATCTTTATCCTTTTCTAATACTGTATATTCATATAAAGATACATGTTTCAGCTCAACTCAACAGCTTTACTATTTCACAGTATCAAAAAATCATGACCTTTAATAAAAAAAATTTAAATAAGAACATTATGGAATTGATTTCAAACCTACAATTACAAACTGTACATATTTGTGAAAATGTTTAATTAAAAAAAGATGTCACAGTGCATTTAAAGCTATAGTTTGTAACTTTTAAGTATACATTTTATTATATTTATATTTGTTACATAACTTACTAAAGTAAAGCCCAGTTTCTCTCACTCTCTCTCTGTGTGAGTAGGGGTGAGGGATAAATCTATGTCAAATGAGGACAGTAGTGTTGTGGTAATTACTCAGAGGTCCACACAGCTTGAAGGAGGTTTTTTTTTTGCAACCACAAAAGGTTAAAAAAATGTATTAAAGCATCAATAAAGTCCGAACAGTTTCCTTTTCCGCATGTGTATAAATGCACGTACACTGAACACAGTCACTGCAAGGACTGGTTGGACTGTTGTTGCAGCTGAGGAAGACAAATACATCAAGTTCACAAAGGTCTCATGTCAAACAGGCCGGTGGAATGTTTACTGTTCAAACTGTGTTTAAACTCTGCATGCTTGTGGGAGCCCAAGCATAGATGTCTATGATTTTACATGACACACTACATACAGTACAGTGTGTGTTTACACTCAAACTGTGTGTTTATGCATATGTGTATATGCCTTCAATCTTTCGAATGTAAAAAGAAGCGGAGGAGAAGAGCATGGGTGAAAGATATGGAGGAACATTCCTAACTAATGTTTCCACTTGGATTTGCATGTGATTTATGAATTTATGTTTGCAATCTGGTGAGAAAAAAATAATATTCAGGGAAAAAACACACTTTTTGGAAGAGCTTTTAAATTCTACAGTGATGAGTCATTTTGCCACGTAGTTAAATTTTCCACCATATATGTGGCGTATAAGTTTAGACAGATGGTAGGAAATAAGAGGTCACTGGGGTTCAAAGCTGTCGTTATAAGAGGAGAAAGGTGTGATGTGTATCACACATCACTCCTGAGTTTTGTCTGAAACTGAGAAGTTGTCGCCTCCAACATATACAAACACATACATCGTTTATTCTCAGCTTCGTGAGCATGTTTTTTGATATAATTCCAGTGGTTTGTTTCACAGATAACTACAAGTTCAAGTAGAGTTATTGATCGGATTGTTGAGTTTAGAGTTCTGTTAAAATTAGGCATAAATTAGATTTGTGTTTTTTGTTCCTCCCATTCATTTTTCTCTACATCTGTCAATTTTTTACTTCTCCTCTCCTCGATTCTGTCCATTCCTTTGCTGCGTTCTTCATTTTTCTTTACACAATAAAACAATGTAACATGACTCGCTTTCGCTTAAGAGATGTGAAACGAGAGTACACACACATGCTGTCAGTCATCTCTCAATCCATAACTCTTTCTTTCTCTCTTTACAGGAGCTGGTTAATCATGAGGAGGTAAAGGAGGACACACAGATACGAAACTACACCGCGATACACAGTGTAATAGCTTTCTCTCTGACAGACCCCAAAATTATAACCCAAACTAGTGCAGTGAAGAAATTGTCTGAGAATGCTGGTGTACAAACAGACAGCATGTGGTGTGTCCCAACACTAATTAACTGTATGTTTGCAGTAATCATGGGTTTCTCTCATAATTTATGCCACATGATTTGATTACAGAGCAATCTGATTGGTTTAAATTAGTGTCTAATGAGTGCGTGGTAATGAAGTTACAGGATGTTCCAGGAAATAGGAGGTTACTGGGAGCGTATCCTTGAGACACACACTCAGTTACATACAGTCTGTTTCATCAGATGTGTATTTATTTGTGTTCAGCCCTCTGTACTGACTTACTTTAAATTTGCTTTAGACAAGACCCCTGCTTTACAGAGGCTACTTTATTGTGCTGCAATGTTTCTACGGCAACAAAAAAGAATGACTTCCTTTCTATATATACAAAGGCCACCGAATAGTTCCCTGACATGCTTGGGAAGGATGGGAGGGATGAGAGGAAGAGTCCTCATTACATGTCACTAATTCTCACATAGTGGACCTATGGTATCATAATTACACACACACACACACATATATATATATATATATATATATATATATATATATATATATATATATATATATATATATATATATATATATATATATATGTATATACATGGAAGCTACTCTAAAATGATAACTAAAAGGATATTTGTAATGCTAAAATATTATTTATCATTGTTATCCATGAGTTTGAAATGACAAAAAAACTTAAAAAATAGTAAAGCTCATATATTATTTATTTATTAAGATGTCAAATAGTGTATAAAACAACATAGTGTATGTGTTGTTTTAAACAAGTTTTTGAAAGATTTCTAAAATGTTTATGTTTAGTTTTCCATGGAATAAAACACATGATATTTACACCTTGTCATGTTCTACATGAGTCAGAAAGTTAGCAATAAATCACCATCTTTTTTTTTCTTTTTCTTCAGTCAGTCACAGAGAAGCGCCAAGTCCATGCGCTTCCACAAATACTGTGTCTGTTCCATTTCTACCACAATCTCTTGTATTTCATATCCAAACATGGCCAAAGTCAACACAGCAAAGACTGATGCTTTAGGTAAGTGACTTGCCAAGTTTGAAGCCTGTCAAGTGACCTTTTGGACATTTTAATTGATTAAAACTTAAAAAATAGATGTTTCATTTATAGATACAATATTGTGCAAAAGTCTCAAGCTACTCAAGATTTGTTGTTTTAGCGATACTATAATGAGACAGTATAATTCTGTCTCGCTCACTTTATTGCAGCACAGGATAATACAGGAAACATGTATGCAGTTTTAAAATGACAGAATCATTTTCAGGGAGAAAAACTGCTTCTCCAGGCTAATGTGTCAAATGTTTAGTCTGACTTGCCCTTACACTTGGCTGCCTTGGCTCTAGAGTGGAACCTTAATTAATTGTATTGATAAAACCTGTGTTGTAAAACTTGTGTCTATCATGTTGGGAAATGTCTGCTGTGAAAAATGTCTATTACACCAGGTGTGTTCAATTCATGCTTGTGCATTACATAACACATGTTGTATGAGTTAAACTCAGCTTGACCAATTTTCAACAAAGACCAACTTTCAGTCACATCATTCCAAATGCCAATGATCACAAAATCTGACAGACATAAAAACAACAGTGCTGATGGTGCCCTGAGACTTTTGCAGAGTACTGTCAATTATTCAACTTAAGCTTCAGCTTCAGGAAGAACAATGCAAACATCTTTACAGTGTATTATTTCAGAATGTAACAGAAAACTAGGCTTTCGAGTGCAGTGGATTTGCTGCAAGACTTGTTCTAATGGGTCTAATTGTGTTTTTTCTACTAATCCTTTAGGTAAGATTTCTGTCCCGCAAATATTATGGTCTGATCACAGAGATTAACAAGGATTACACACATCAGCAAACACATAGATATCTCAGAAAAAAATATATTGATGTTCCACCAAACAAAAACATAATTTTTGATCTTCCTGTGAATATTAATGCTCAGTATTAATGTATTTATAGTAGTAAAAATGTGTGCATGTGTGTGATAGTGTTGAGGTGGTTGGGAGCTCCTACTATTTTGTAGATACACACATATAAACATGCAGATTCACGCAAAGGGCAGCCCACTCACACGGCCTTGTGAGGTTGCCTCTATGATCTTTTAATTTGCATGGATCAACACTAATCCCCGATCACACACATCACTTCAGTGACCCTTGTGGAAAATATCAGAGTGAGGCAGGATGTGTGGATTATTGCTTGTTTGGGATGATGTCGTCTGAGGTTTCAGTTTGTCAGTGATAAATGTTTGACCATTATTTGTTCATGCAGTAGAATTCAAAATTAACTTTAATCCAGTGCTGTCATTTTAAATAAACTAGACTCAAACATTTATTTTTAAGCTGGCATGCAAACAAAGGGGTTAAATAATAGTATGGATGGAAAATGGCAATAATCGAGGTTTCCAGGCAAGCTGATGAGACAAGCATGTGTCTCTGATGAAAAGACTGATATGAAAAATGGACGGATTAAAGAGGAAAACATATGAGAGGACAGCAGCGGTCCATTATTGTAAACACCAATGGGGGTGGAGTGGCTCAGTGGTTAAGACCGGTACCCTGTATGCAAAAGACATCATGGTCGCAAGTTAAACTCCACCCCTGGCTGATTGCACTATATATAATGAACAGACTTAAAGAAAGGTTGATAGAGTGTGTGTATGACAGAAGCATATGTGGAGACACGCCCCATCAACAAGACAAAAATCGTACTAAAATGACATAGTTTAGTATGTTGTCAAAAATCGTACCACAATGACATAGTTTAGTATGTCGTCAAAAATCGTACCAAAATGACATAGTTTAGTATGTTGTCCAAAAATCTTACCAAAATGACATAGTTTAGTATGTTGTCCAAAAATTTAAAGGAATACTTCACTGATTTGCATGTGGCTTTGTATTGCTAGAATAGCAGTAGTATTTTTTTTAAAAGTTTTCCACTGAGTGGTAAAAAATCGGTTTTTCCCTTACCAATTGTGGCCACAACATGCCCATGACATGCCCTCGCATAATCGGAGGGAATGGGGTCGTGGGCATGTCGTTCAAGGTCATAGGGGGACGAGACTTCATTCCCAGAATGTAAACACGGTGTCCGCCATCTTTGCTAACAGTTACGCTAACCAGCTCTTGCTCATCCAAAATGTGCCAAAAAAAGTCATAGGTTAGTATGTCGTCCAAAATGTGACAAAAAAGTCATAAGTTAGTATGTCTTCCAAAATGTAACAAAAAAGTCTTACTTCGTTAGGTCGTCCAAAGAGTGACAAAAAAAGTCATAGGTTAGTATGTCACGCAAAATGTGGAAAAAAAGTCATAGGTTAGTCGTCCAAAATATGACAAAAAATTAATAAGTTGTAAGTAACTATGTCCTCCAAAGTGTGACAAAAAAGTCATTGGATAGTATGTCATCTGAAATGTGATAAAAGAGTCATAGGTTAGTATGTTGTCCAAAATGTGACAAAAAGGTCAAACTTCAAATTGTCGTCCAAAATCACAAAAAAAGTCATACTATAGTATGTCGTCCAAAATGACACCAAAAAGTCATACTATAGTATGTCGTCCAAAATCACTCAAAAAAGTCATACTATAGTAAAATCACTCAAAAAAGTCATACTATAGTATGTCGTCCAAAATGACACAAAAAGTCATACTATAGTATGTTGTGAAATCACTCAAAAAAGTCATACTATAGTATGTCGTCCAAAATCACTCAAAAAGTCATACCATAGTATAAAAAGTCATACTATAGTATGTCGTCCAAAATCACTCAAAAAAGTCATACTATAGTATGTCGTCCAAAATGTGACAAAAAAGTCATACTATAGTATGTCGTCCAAAATCACTCAAAAAAGTCATACTATAGTATGTCGTCCAAAGTGTGACAAAAAAGTCATTGGATAGTATGTCATCCGAAATGTGATAAAAGAGTCATAGGTTAGTATATTGTTCAAAATGTGACAAAAAGGTCAAACTTCAATATGTCGACCAAAATCACTCAAAAAAGTCATACTATAGTATGTCATCAAAAATCACCCAAAAAAGTCATACTATAGTATGTTGTCCAAAATGACACCAGAAAGTCATACTGTAGTATGTCGTCTAAAATCACCCAAAACGTTATACTATAGTATGTCATCCAAAACAACAAAAAAAGTAATTCTATCGTATGTCATCCAACATGACACCAAAATGTCATACCATAGTATTTTACTATGTTATCCAAAAAGTCACCAAAATGTCATAGTTTAATATGTCGTCCAGAAATCGCACCAACATTTTTCAGAATGTCGTCCAAAATCACAGCAAAATCTCATAGTTTCGTATGTCATCCAAAAGTCATAGTTCAGTTCATAGATATTTTCCCCTTCAATGTTTAGTTTGACAAACAATATAGTTTCCACAGCAATGACCTGGCTTCCCCACTCTAAAAAATAAACAATGGACATCAAGACCACTTGTGTTATCACACTGACAGCAAGATTTCTCCTGGTAAAAATTACAAGCATTGTAGTATATAGTATATAACCACACCCTGTGATCTCCAATGCTGTCTAAAGCTTTTGGTCTCCATGAGGACTACCGTTCCTGACAAGGTCAGTGCCAGAAAAGGTCCCAAAGAGATAACAAATACACACTCAAACATGTTAGGTATAGATGAATAGGAAAGTGAGTTTTTGCTGGTACTCACTTTTTGCTTTTTTTGCTTTGCTTATTTTGACTTTTTGAGGGTTAACTTCACATTACTTCACTCTCATGAGACACTTAGTTGTGACGGTTAAGGGAGTGCATTATGTCTTTGAGTGTCCTCACTATGAATGCAAAACAAACGTGTGTGTCAGAGAGAGAGTTCAGCTGTGTATTGTGGATGGTTCCTGTGTAATATCCAAACCTCCCATACACAATTCGAGTAATGGAGGTATATTTCCATGCATGGAAGATGTGATAGGCTAAAAGATACTGGGAGGAAAAACGGATGGAGAGATAGAGGAAAACTGTCATTGAACATTTCCCAGGATTCTGCCTTAAGTCTTATTTGACTGTTAATGGCAAAATCCCTGCTTGTTACCACAGTTAACATGGCAACCAGTTAAATTCTGCACAGTGCATGCAGACAGAAAATTGTCAACACAGTTTGAAAGCATCCTTGTACAGATTGGTTCCCTGAAAATACCAAGTACACAGTTTATTGTGTGGCTTGCATCATTTGCTTTACACTGACTGAACATCAGTGTTGTTTTTGTTTGTTTGTTTTTTCAAACTATCTCAGTTACAAGAGATTTAAAAAAAAGAAAAAAGATTAATTTTAATGCATGAATGTGTGTCATTGTTTGAGAGAAGAGGAGCTCTGTGATGAAGGCAGAATTGTGGACAGAAAATACTGGAAACCTCTGCTGTTTGAAGAGAAGTGAGTGACAAACCTACAGGTATTCAGCAGTGAAGTGATCATCACCACCAATTATCACGTGGCAACACAAGATGGAGGCCTTCTAAGGCAACAAAAAACAAATTGTTTTTGTTTTAATGCTATTTAACACATTCATACTAGTATATCTATGGGTAATATATTACATTTTTTGTTACATACTGGAACCTTGAAACAAAACAGAATGGGGGACACACTGTGAGACAGCAGGTAAGTCACCAGATAAGTAATTGAACTGGAGGAGGGGAACATAATAAACCTAAATCATGATGTGCGGATATAGATCAAGAGCCATCCACTCTGGAGCCATTTCATTAATTAATCTGCCGTTGTCGGGATATCTTCTCTCAGCACTGCCTGTGTCTCAGTGTCAGTGTGATCGACACACACTTCACACATATATGAATTCACAGAAGAGCCAGTACAGCTAGGATTACAAAAACATACAGTGTAACGTGGATTACTTTTTATACACACACAGACTCTCACACACACATGCATAATAAGAGCCACAGTCTTTTCTTCCTTATGAAAGATACTTAAGTGTTTTTATTTACATCATATAAGACAGAAGATGTGCCCTTAATGTCAGTCAGAATCCAACAGCTGTCACTGAGCCTCTTCTACAGGGTTCATGTCCAGGGTCAGCTCTCCCTGTTCATAACGTGACATCAAAGTACAAAACAATGACCAGATTTTTGACATTATGACATTATTCTGTGGTGAGATCCCAGTTTATAATCATGATCATTGTCATTACTGTTTGAGAAGAGACCTTTATTCCCCCCCATATGGATGAATGTTTACAGAGTGAAGATCAATGGAGGGATGTGCATCCTTTAGGGAGTTTTGTTTTACGACCCTGGACATGAATAACAACAATAAAGCATGTTTGTTTCTGCTGTTGAAACCAGGCAAATGTTTCCCATCACTGTACACCCACTGTGCTGTCGCTCAGTGGGGAAGTTGATCTTGGCAACTAGACAGTTTTTAACAATGTTCTGGGAAAAATACAACCAAATATGAAGCCACTTTAGTTTTCAGTAAAAATGACAGTGTCGTGCTCATTTAGTATAATTAAGAAATAATACGAATAATAAACAATGTCAATGAAAATATGCAATTTTTTCTTCTTCTACTTTTTTTTTTTTTTTCAAAAGGACACTACATGAAAGTGGCAGGGTTTTGTTGGACACTAGACCAGCCTGATTCTAAATGTCACATAATACATAAACATAATGCAGTGGTCAAAACAAAGTAGTGGTGTGAATTATACCCAAGAAATCTAGTATATCATTTTATTACAATTTCCATAATACAGTTGTAGTATATTAAATAGATCTAAATTATACAAATTTGTTTGACACACACGCACACGGGTTCCTGGAGTTATGAATGTGTTTGCTTTTGTCTCACTGGACGTAAACAAACTGGACACAGCTTGGACAGAATAGCTTGGTTGTATTGCTGCTGTGACTGTGATGTGAGCCTATGAATTAGTAAGTCGTGCACTGCAGTGTAACCCCTACCTGCAACACTTCCGCAGCAGTAAGACTTAAAATATCAGACCAAATATCTAATATTATGCCAGGGATTTACTCACTTGAAGACATGTGTGTTGGTTTACGTGGGCATAAAGCTGGTGTCACGTCCTTAATTTAGCCTTGATGCAGGATTCAACCATTGCTGAAGTTGAGTGTAAATGACACCTGCACTACACTCATGCCACAATAGTTTTATTACACATTAACGCATGGGCAGAGTCTAGAAAGGTGTCATGATGACAGTCAAAGAGCAATTCACTATGTGAAATCAGGCCTTGGTAAAACCTGCCTCAGGCTCAATAACACATCTGTCAAATACACAAGACTCGCTCACCGACTCTTCTTTACAAGGACCTCGAGGAAATTCAGACCTTTTTGCTGTGTCCATGCATTTTCTTTTTTACCCGTGGTGGATTTAACATGCTTTTTATGTGAATTATTAACCAATGTATTCAAATAGGTTTTCAATGGCAGTCAAACAAAGCAGTCATGGCAATCGCTGTTAAAACAGTAACCTCAATTGGGCATCATTAACGGTCACTTCCTCACCATTTTTTCAGTTACACACATCTAATCTTGTCTTGGTTCAGAGAGTGGGGCGCATGTGGATGTTCACACCTTCAATATGAGCCTACAAGTCACGACATTTTTGCTACTTGTCTTGTTTCTGCCTCTAAAACTAAACTGCAGCTTAAGACACATTATATTAATGCATTTATATTGATGTTGCAGAATCTTGTTATCTTAAAATAGCATGAAATGTAAATGTTTTGGTTTGAGGAGCTGTTCTGACTTTCTGGTCCTAAATGTGGGCATTAAGCTGCTTTAAGTGTATGTTGTTTCTAAACTTTATACATACACAAGATTTTAATTATTACTGTAGCAGCCAAAATACGTTGTATATATACATATATATATAAATCAGTTTACGCTGGGCATAAGATTTGACTTGTTATGTCAGAATGCCTGATTGTTTTTAGGCTACACACTTTCCTTTTGTTTGACGAGTTCATTCTTATTTATATACAACATACTGAGAGCCCACTTTAAGTCATAAGGAACAAAGGTTGGATAAAATATTTATGTTTATTGTCAGCATGGATGGGTGTCAGGCATATCTCTCTCAAAAATATATTTGTGTTTTCTTTGTTAGCAAAATTATCTATTTTCATAGCCGTCAGTGTGTTTACAGAAACATGCTGGAAATGTGTTAATGCAACTGCTGTCAGAGTTTAGAAAAAATACATTTAAATGAATTTGTTGAATCGATAGTGAACCCAGCTCTGGTTCAGACAATGGCAGCTACACAGAAATCTATTTCTATTTTCCCTCTCTCCAATCCTTTTCAACAATATGGCACATTACCTGTTTTGCTGGCGTGAGTTTCGCTAAGTTGGCACAATGCTATTTTATGCGTCTGATGTTTGAGGACTGAAAAGTCTCTTCACTGCAACAGGAGATAGTGAAATGACAAACACCTTTCCCCCATTTCACACTGTCAAAAGTGCATTTTGCTGTTTTGAGAATCAAGTACAAAGAGTTTAGTTGACTTAAGCTCTTACAGGTAGAACCACTTCTGATTTAAACAATCGCAATGTGGTTTTGGGACCTTCATTTGACAGTATAAACATTTCAGTCAACAAGTGTGTTATTACATGTACAACAAAGTCCTCTAAAATAGGGTGGATATTTGACTTGGCATACATTTTTTTATGAAGAACAATGGCAGGAATGAAATGTAAGTTAGATGAAGTAATTACTTTAACTAACTGAATGTTAAAATCAAAAATCAAAACTTCAACTTCAACTCACCGTGTCCCCTCTGTATTCTTTCCTGACATCTACTTTCCCATGTGTGGGTTATCGAGCTACACTTAAGTATTTGGAAGGCCTGAGATTCACTGATTCACTGATTGAATCCCTTTCTTATCCACCAGCAAACTAGTAGAGATTTGAATTTGACTCCTGCCGCAGTATTTGCAACACAATATTGTATGTGTTAAAATCTATGTGGTAGGAAACAATGCAATCATAAAGGATAACATGGGCAAATTTGAACCATCTAACGTGTGCATTCTGTGACTATGTCTACATATGGTAATAGTTCTATATTATTAGTACTATATTGTGTGTATTACTGGTAGAACTAGACAAGAACAGATGAATAGAATTTCAAATATTTGAGGTCTTTTAGGAGCACTAGATTTATTTTTGCCAACCGATCATGACTCACATAAATTTTGGCACATAACTTCAAACAAATGGAAATAAAAGACATTGAGGTAAAATAAGTGCTCCTATGTTTTGTCATTTGTGACCCGTCAAATATTTAAAATGAATCCATCTTGCGTTTGTCCCGATTTGAGCAGTAAAAAGGCACTGAGCAGGGAATACTTTTCAGTCCTAAACACGTCACCTGCAATGAAATGGCTGCATTGTGGTCGGTTATATATTTTCCAGTGAGTTAAACGCAGACAAGGCTCTAAGATCACCTTCGTGTTTTTGCCATTTTCCTTTGATGACCCCTTTTCAAAACTCTCTCTGTATTTGTGCCTATCACTTGTCTCTCTCCATCCTGAAAAACTGGTCCTGGGTAGACGAATGACAAGTGTAACAAGCTGCGAACGTTACAAGTGTGTTTAGTAAAGCATGGCATGATTCGGGGTAAAGTTAGACGGGGAGTCAGGGATGACGTAGAGTTCTTCAACAGCGGTCTTCCTCATACTGATGATGCACAGCAGACATTTGTGTCAATGTTTACATCTTCCAAAAGTTTAAATGTTATTCTTCAGCATGATTTGCTCTATTTGCAGCATTGAGTGCAACATGAAAATAGTCTCTCCCAGGGTTTCTCATTGCTTTGTTTCCCTTAGAACCAGGTCAGGGGACTAGTTTGGAGAAAAGGACCACGGGGGGAGAGAGATATGGGCATCAGGTATGGAACTAAGGAATCCAGTGAGATTTAGAGTTTGCTATTCAGGTTTCTCCACTAATCAGTGTATTTCCTTGGGGAAGGGTCCATGTGAGACTAGACTTGATGTCACCGACATCTTCTTTCAGCCGTGTCTCCCTCACAAGAGATGAGGGAATTATTGTTCTTTTTTTTTTTTAGGTTGTAGGTGTATTTTTTGAAGGTTGATTCACACAGGCCCTGACACAGGCCTGAATCCATGTTTTCACGTAATGAATTTGCATATCCAAAAGATCTGAATTATAGGTTCACTGTTTGTTGCCCGTTCCAACTCAAGCCTCTCACATCACACATGAACGTATGTGCATCCTAGTCTGTGTATGAGACCTACAAACTTGTTTCTCTGAGAAACATGGTCCCAATGCTGTAGGAGACTTTCCTCATAGAGGCTGGGGGAGCAGAGCGTGAGCTGGTCAACGAGGCGTGACTGTGAGATGTCCCCGCCTCGAGGAAGTAGCACGTTCCTGGAATCTCTTTGGGAAAATTGTCGGGGAGCTCTAGTCGTGACCGAGGGACAAATGAAAAAGAACGGTCGTCCTTCAGCAACCTGTGGAGAAGAGGAGGAGAGGAGAGGAGAGGAGAGGAGAGGAGAGGAGAGGAGAGGAGAGGAGAGGAGAGGAGAGGAGAGGAGATTGTAAGGTCTGTGCACAAAACCAAATACATACAGTTTCTTTGTGTACAACTGTACATATTCATGCTGTTGTTACTTACTGGTACGTTGTGGGACTGACGTTGATACACCTCGGATGGCTTCCTGATTCAAACTTGCTGGCCAGAGTCACGTTGTTCCCAAACAAGCAATAACGGGGCATTTTAACCCCGACCACGCCGGCGAGCACAGAGCCCGTGTGGATACCTATCCTTAGCTAGGAAACAAAAGGAGGAGGAGGAGGAGGAGGAGGAAGGTGATGGTAGAAGTGATAGAGGGGAGGCAAAGAAGTTATAGCGTTACCAACATATGCAGGATACTTATTGTTTCATTCATATTTCTTCTTTTTCACACTTTTGTTTGTGCAGGCTGCTTGATGGCTATGGAGTCAATTAACAACAAAATTAAAAAAAAAAAATTATACTCAATTAGCTCCTTATGTCCCTTCATCAAGCGTACCACAAGATATTTGCTAATTCTAGTTTCTGAAATATGAAAAAGGTTATTTCCTTTGTTACACTATGAGAGGAAAATAAATGTCTTGGAATTATAGGAAGTATATGTTAAGTGGGGCAGCCAAACGGGAAGGGAACTTGGCTTGTGAATGAAGGGTTGACGGTTCGAGTTCTCCCCAGATCAAGGGCAGGGTTACCCCTGAGCAAGGTGCCCAATCCCTATTGCTCATTTTTAATGGGGCACTCTGAATTAACCCCATTCACAGAGATACCATGAATGGGAGAGTTGTGTCAGGAAGAGCATTTGGTGTAAAAATCTTCCGACCTATTTTCCTCATTTTTTTGAATTAAGCAATTGCAAAGCCTTTCTGACAGACCATATCAAGAACATTATTAGTTGATGATGAAAATCCGGAGAAGTCGCCATAGTCATCTCTCAGTGTAAGCTTTTAATCATGTGTGGCATTGAATCTTCTGTATCTGCAAGCACATCTGTGGTTTGTGCATGACGTTAATCCAACCTGTCATCTCTGGTGACTAACCTTTGCCACAATAACAAACCTGACTTCTTTGTGAATGTCAATGAATTACATCACCTCGCTGAACTGATGACAATCATTCATGCGTTGCTCGTCCTGTAGCACATTTTGACCGATATACAGTTCATCTCCACTTGGGAACAGGTTATCTATCACATACACAGTTCACACATATACATGTCCTAACACACGGACGCTAATGGAACCCCGTAGATTTCCAAAGATCTACTTGAGCATCTCATCACCTCGGTAACCAAAGCCACTATGTGCATGCCAGCACACTGTAAGGTAGTCATGGCAACAACAGGCGATGGGGGTAGTGAGGTAGAAAGAACACAGATAGACAGGGAGACAGAGAAAGGAAGACAATGGAAAAGGAGAGACAAGGTAAGGGGTGGGGGTGAGGCAACATTTTTTTTATCATTAAATAAATAATCTGATGGCAAAAGCACCACATCATTAGAGAGGTAAAGACATTTGGAGAGACAGGAAGCGAGAGGGAGAACAGGCCTGCACTGTAGGTGAACGAGTGTGACCTATTTTTCAGCTCAGCTGCTTACAGATGGTCATACTCTTGTCTGCCTCTACAACAGACAATCACTCACAGACATACAAACAAATCTGTGTCCAGCACCCACTCTCCTCTTTATTCCTTAGTCTCAAAACACAGACACAGTGAGACTCATGCGCTCTTTCCCTCCTCCCCGCTATGAGTCAGCTTTCACAGCACATGGTTATCGACGAGCCAATGAGCAAGTGGCAGAGACAACTAATCACATTCTAGCCTCTGGCCAAACTGACAGGAGGAGACATAGATGGAGATGTAGTGAGACAAAGAGAGGAGAAAGTTGGGTGTGTGAGTCAGCACCGTCTCACACATGTAGGTGCCAGTTTATTAGGTACGCCCAGGGAAAACTAAGGCAGTCTAATAGAACAACCCGGGAAACGAAGCATTACACGTATCCTCCATGATCCCTGAGACCACATAATGAAATCAATTATGGGATGGCCATCTGAAGGACTGAAGGATACATTTGAATCAAAAAATTTGATTAAATAATGATAATAAATATTGAAAATAAAGTCACTGTGTTGATATTTTTGATATTCCTCAAAAAGGAAAGGAAAGAGCACAAACTGTGCATAGTACGGACTACAGAAGTAAAAGATTTACATGTAGACCCCTGAGTTCAAAAACTGCACAAGCCCACATGAACAGGCATAATTCAGTCCTGTAAAAACAATATTTAACTATTATACTGCAGTGTTTAGACCCGAGCATTTATAGAAGATACTATAGTTTCACTATGTTTATTGTGAGAAAACCCGCTATGAACTTTAGCAATATAACCCTTTAACACCGAGCGTATCGCAGATGTAACGGTTTCTGAAAGCTGAGATGTTGCACGTCAAAGCCAACATGCGGGTATCACGGTCATTTCAGGACGCCGGTGAATCAGAGTCTTAGTCACCAGAGAGGAAAGAGTTAAATATCTTTTCTGGTGTTCATGTACAACACCAGATAACAAAACCTTTTGTTTTTCTTTATTTAACAGTATTTTATTTTAACGTGCAGTAAATGGTAAATAACTGCCAGATAGTGAAAGTTATTCTGGGGAAATGAGTTACAGGGCATTTTCTGGCCCTTTTATGGTTAAAATAAGCAAAGGTGGCTTAGGTATTAAAGGGATAAGCACTTTGATCAACACAAACAAACAAACACACATGCAAAGATCATGTTAGGGGCGTGAAACTGAGGCAGAATATAAATTAAAACAACTTTCTATTCTGTACATGTTTCTCTCTTTACATGTTCACTCCACACTATATATTGATCTCTGTGTCCCTGCATCTCTCTGCCTCTCTCTCTCTCTCTTTGTCTCTCACCCACTGAGCAGTTCTCTCACACAGCTCTCATGCTGGTTTGCATAACACTGCAACATTGGCTGAAGTTGAGTGCACTCACTGTACGGCATTTATCATGCTGAAGTGTTGAATCTCTCTATAATTCTCCCACATACCAACATGAAGTGAAGACAGATAAGAAGGAAGCAGAGCAGAATGCAGAGAGAAATTTATAGACGACCATAACGACAATAAAAACCGAACGAAAAGCAAGTAAAAAAAGGCTGCAGTGGAAAGAGACAGGGATGGAAAGAGTAGAGGTGGTTAGGGAAATATGAAGAGGTGAAGGAGAGAGAGAGAGAGCGAGCACAAGAGAGCAGGGCAAAATGCTTGGCAAGGCCTTTCTATTTTGAGGCAAATGGACAATGTTAGGAGCGCAGAGCAGTGTCCTGTCTGAGTTGCTCTCTCACACACACATTATGTTTGAATATTTTTCAAAACAAACGTGCTTAGTAGTGAGAAAAGAAAAATCTGCATTCAGTTTTAAATCCAGTTGCAATGTTTAAATCGATAAAGATTTTGCTATTTGGTTTATTTTTGGTCAGCATCTCAATATTTATGGAATAACTTCATCTTAGCTTGAAGCACATTTAATGCTGGTGAATATACGGAGTCAAAACAAATCCTGAAACCACAATTTTCTAATTTCTTAAGCCAGTGATTCTTTCAGCCAAAACAAAACCATAAGCTCCGTTTCTTTTTCAGGGGAGTTGTCGACAGTAGAAAAAAAAGATTTGAGAAAGAATTGAACGAAAGAATTGTCCTAGGTCATGATTTATGATGCTGATTGCAAATTATCGCCCCGGCTCACAATCCTGGCAGTCTAGAAGTGATGGTGACCTTGACAGAGATTGTACTTAGAACAGATATAAATAAATGATATCCTGTGTTCCCTTTTCTTTCTAATGAATTAACATGAGTGGTTTGAAGTCAGTAGCCTCAGTTGTGCTTCTTTCTTTGCCTTCTTCTGCATTAAATAAGCTCTTGTTATGTGCAGTCGTATACTTGACATGGATTACATTTTTTATTTGGTCTTGAATATGAATTGTGGTGGGAAAAAAAACACCCATACTACCAGCTGCAGTACATGTAAGGAAAACCATCAATTCTACCATTACAACAGTTTTAAGTGACCTATTCACAACATGCAAAAATCAACTATGACAATAAAAGAAAAAGGTCAACATTAAACCTGTATACTGTCCAGGGCTAGTGTAATATACTACTCCTTTATACGAAGTATTAAGTACAGAGGAGGTCAAACCGTTAAGAAACATGCTCCCTGCAACAATGTCAATGGGAGGTTGTGTGAGGTGAATATCTCAGTATCTAATCTCTGTACAACACAAAATGGGGGAAAAAAAGGAAGAAGAAAAAAAATGAGGACAAGATTAAGCTAAAGGAAATCGCAAGACAGTGGAAAATCAACTCACACACACACATCACTACATAAAAAGCACAAAACATCAAACACATATACCCACACAGCACACACAGGCACATTTAATCATGTGAACATTCATGGTGTGTGTGTGTGTATGTGTGTGTGTGTATGTAGCCCTACTGTTGATTTTATAGCCACTCTTAATTCAAACACAGACACACAACATTACAGACCCGCCATGTCTCTTGCCTCATTTCATGACACTTTTAATCAATCAAACTGTGGAAAATATGCAAAAGAATTGTCAATGACATTTCCCTGAGTACATGAACTTCCCAGCTAACACAAAGATCATCATCATTTTTTGAACCACTTCATCAAAGTAAGCCATTTCTCTATTACTGTCCCTCTTGTGAAAATAAGAACAGACTGTGTTTACTACATCATTCAAATATCATCCATCCATCAATTGAGATACCGACATGATCATCCATAATCCTGTTTGAATCAATCCACCCATCTATCTCCAACATCAACATACTGCATATCAATCATAATGCAAACCCTGGCCTATCACCATGCATCCTATCACCATGGCAACTGCCCTGATGAAATCTGGCGTGATGTATCCTTGACAGGCTTCATATAAAACAAAAGTCAATAATGTGCAATGTCCTAACACATATATGAACAGCCAATCAATCAAAGATGAACTAAATATTGCCCAAAATTATGCATGTCCATATTTGTTTTTACAAAAAGAAAAAGCATGTAAAGATCGCACAGTACTTATAAATGAAACTGTAAAATGTAAGTAAGTTACAATGTAAGGTAAGATACTTGGACAATATTCTATAAGAGCAGAGAGGTGTCAGGCTGTTTTCAGAGTTGATCAATTTAACTCGCATCTAACATTTTCTCAAAAAATGTGGGTTGACTCTAGTCTTCTCGCACATTTCTCTCAATTGTCACAGCAGCCCACCTTACAGAGAAACAACCCGTCTGATGTGACAGTAACATGCATAACTGCCTCCAACGATGCCTGGTGGAGAATGAATGGAAACTCACCTTGATGGGTCTCCCGTCAGGTGTCAGCACTTCCTCAGAAAGTTCCATCATCTTCAGGGCCATGTGTGCGATTGGCTTTGCGTGACTATCGACTTTCTTGTGAAGGCCTCCTGCCACACAGTAGGCATCTCCTATCGTCTCGATCTGTATGAGAGATGGAGCAGGAGAGGCAGAGATTAAAGGCACTTCATTCCTCTTGGTTACCAGTTCATTTTAGAATACATTTATTTTGAAGTCCTTGTTACTACTTCTAGAGCTTTAAATGTGCTGCATCTGCTGCACCTCTACTCCCAAGACTTAGGTCAGCAGATCAGGGGCTACTGGTGGTTCCCCAAACAAAGTATAAAACTAGATGAGACCATTCTTTCCAAGTAGTAGCACCTAGACTTTGGATGGCTTTACCACTCACACTGCGCAGCCTTACTTGTTTTCACTCTTTTAAAAAGCAGCTGAAAACCTGGCTTTTTTAACAAACGTTTTTTTTTGTATTGTATTGTGTTCTGTACTTTGGTTATTCTTATTATTTTGTTGTAATTTTATTGTGAAGCACTTTGTGATTTTATATCTGCAAACGGTGCTATACAGTATAAATAAAATGCACTTACTTACTTACTGACCTACTTACAGTCACATTTAAGACAAGTTCACACGACGCGACTTTTAGTGTCAGTGGATCGCTGTGCATACTGCTGTCATGAGATTGAAAATCTTTGCAGTCGCTGTGCGTTCACACTACATGAGAGAGTGATGATGGGAATCACACACCACACCAGCTCTCACCAGGAGGGGCCCCAATTAGTAGTCTCCACAAAAACACACGAGAAGTGACACTAAAGATTGATGCGTCAAACCAGGTTGAACTTGGCTCAGTTTCATGTGCTGAATCCTGCTAATCTGTGATCTCTGGTGGTATTTCTCTGTATCCTTCCACATTTTCTTCAGATGAACTGCTGTTGTTTGATCAGGTTTGATCAGATATTATATAAAAAGATGAAGAAAAAAAAAAGTGACTCCCTCTTCTCTCTGATGAACCTGGTCTCTGATTGGCTGGGATGGCTTGAGTCATCACCAACATGAAACAAATATCCAGTATTGTGCAATGCATCAACATTTCACACTTAGTGACTGATAAGGAGCAATTAGCCTGTGTCTGTCAGCAGATTATTGATGCTGAAAATCATGTAGTGAACCATGTAGTGGAACTAGGGTAGCCTACAGGGCTCATATTCACCAAAGTTCAAATCTTGTTCTACTTCTTTTTCAGTACCTTTATTATGATACGTATAATATGTTTTGATGAACAGATGAGCCAAGCCATTTCAAGCCTTAGTCTGGGATACAACGGCAGAAACTACAGTGGCACCAAGGTCCTTGTACAGAGAAGCCAAAACCACTACTCCCCAAGGCTAAAGAGCAAATGTGAGCAAAAGCAGAGCAAACAATGAGTGCCATTTTCAAGGATATGTTGCCATATCCAGCTTCAAGTGTAATGGCAGTTGACATGATCTTTATAAAGGCAAAAAGTAAATGGCACAGGGAGAAAAGGAGAAAACTAGGAGACAAACTGCTCTCATTTAGAATTGCCACATGCTTGTTTCAAGAGTAACCATGACAATGGCAGTGTATGGGCTCCTTACACGCTGAATATGCGGTGGGGAGATTGAGGCTCAGTTCTGATGGTTTTCTCCTTTTTTAAAAACACACTTGTTTTTCCACTCCCTTTTGCACACATTCAGTCTCTCGACCTTCCTCTCCGTCTCTCTTCAGAGAGAGCAAAGCAGGTTTTTTTATGGGAAAGTATTAAGTATACGTTGTTATCAAAGAAAATGAGGTAATGAGACAGAGAGTGAGGACGGTGGCAAAGGTGATGACAGAGGAAAGCAGGTGTGAAAGAGAGAACAAAACTGTAGAGAAAAATAGGTTCGGCGATGAAAGGCTTGGATAGAGAGAGGGAAAGACAGCAGACCACAGTGATGACTGTAACTAGGGCCCAATGCCACGCTGTCAGATGGACAATATTGACACATCTTTGTTAAACTCCCACACACTGGCCATTAATCAGTCACTTTTTCCACACAATAAGCGCACACACACACACACACACACACACACTACATACAGGCAGTGACACACCCTACAGGACTGACAAATCCAGCTTAAGTGCTATTGCTTTAAAAAAACAAACAAGAAACACGGGCTCTACTGTCACTTCCTGGAAAAATAATTAGTCTTTGATGATACGCCTCATTCTGCACAAATGTTCACATGGACCATTACGTTTTAAGCAATCCCAGGCTATTGACCCTCCTTCCAAATTGCCTCCCTTGCTGATGTCCTATTCCACAGATCCACAGTCTCGAGAACCTCCCCGCGTCAACAAGTCACATGTGCATGTTTCCATCTACTGACCTTGTAAACATCCAGAATGCCGCACTGGTAGTCGAAGCGTGTGTAAAGCTCGTTCAGCATGGAGATGACCTGCATGGGGGTGCACTGGGCGCACACAGCAGTAAAACCCACAATGTCCGAGAAGAGCATGGTGACGTCATCAAATTTGCGAGCGGGCACTGGCTGACCCTGCCACAGCTTCTGTGCCACGTCACCTGGAAATATGGAGTAAAGGAGATCCACGGTTCTCCTCTTTTCCTCCTCCAGTGCCTGGTGAGTGCGTTCTAATGTGGCCTGGGGAAGAGAGGGAGGTTACAAGGTTAGCTTTGATATACTGCATTAACACTATTGCAAAAAATACATTAACTGTCAGTGTTTCTCAGTATAGCAGTGTTTAGGTCTTGTGTCACCCACTGACATTCCTGAATTACACACAGGAAGTGGTTGGTTGTATGTCAAGACAGATGACACAAAAGATCTAATATTAAGACAGCTGCTAACAGGTTGGTGGATGACTGGAAACACAAACAAGCACCAAAAGTTCCATCCAGTCTATCACAGAGACAAACAACCATTCACTCTCACTCTCACCTTACGGTCAATTTAGAGTGTCCAATTTACCTAATTCCCATATTACATGTTTTTGGACTGTGGAAGGAAACCTGAGAACCCAGAGAAAAACCCCCCCCACACACACACACACACAGGAAGAACATGCAGGCAAGAGTGCTAACCACTACACCAACCGTGTGGCCCCCATGAAAAGTTTAATACGTTAATTCTACTGCTAAGAAACTGTTGTTCCCCACCCGCCTCTGCACTGCTGCTGGAAACATACAAACAGTACTGCTTAGCAGAGCCCATTTACAAGACTAATAACATTAACAACAACCAGTTCTGCACTGCAATTTCATTCCCAATCATTATTGACATCATTTCACCATCATGCCCTTTGGTGCATTTGTGATTGTGACGCTGCACACATTTATTTGTGTCCAAGGGTGAGCTTCTTGAAGCCAACTGGAGTCTACTGGAGTACTGAGCATTGTTAAAGCAGGCATGTCGACTAAGATATTGCTATTTATAATAGTGGCCTAAGGGAGCAGTCGCAGTGAGCGAGTGATGTAGTTGGCAGATGCATAGGACTGGGTCAAGACTCAGTGAGTTGCTCAAAGGTTCTTTGAAAGGCAATTACAAGAGCATGTCCCTGGAGCTGCCATTTTTCAGCAACAATGAGTTTAAATAGGCATCAGTGAGAATTGCCCAGTTGCCACAACTGATGCATGGGTTCATTTGCATTGACTTTCAATAGTCATGAACCACAAACCGTCAACAATGACAGAAATCCCTCGTCCTGGTTGGTTTTTGTGTGTGTTAATCTAAATGAACCTGACCAACGCAGGAGCTCAGTGCAGGGTCGGCAACACAGGAAGAGGACAATGGGGGCCATTCAGTGTATGCTGTGGCCTGTTTGTAGTTGGCAAAGCTTAGTGGTAATTAAATCCAACTATTCCAAGTGCAGTATCCACTTTACAGGAGCTTTATTATTTTGACAAACATAAATGTGTCACACAAGTCCTGGATTCATGATCCGGTCGGAACCTGACACTCTAAATTGACCGTGGTGGATGGTTGTTTGTCTGGACTGGTGATCTGTCCAGGCTTTACCCCGCCTATCGCCCTATGTCAGCTGAGTTTGGCACAGCATTGTCCCACGACCCTCATGTGGAGGATAAAGCGGTAGAAATTGATGGATAAATGTGTCACACGACACTAAATGAAGCATTATGGTTCCACAGCGATGCCATGGCCTACAAATCCTATTCTCTAGCCCTAAGTAAACATGTTACATATGAGTCAAATCATGGTACATCACATTTGCACTACCTACCAATTCCTTTTTACCCTCCACCATCATTGCTGTCATTAGATCAGTTTACTGTAAAATGGTCATACGAGTTCTAGCGGCTGCAATTACACGGACAATGTGTGTGTTTTTGTGAAATGTGACAATATTCTCTGTAAACATGAATAGACTCAGGAATAAAAATAAACCACTCAACCTTGAGCTTGTCCATTCTTTTCTTCAGACCGTCTTGGGCTTTAGCCTGCTCCCCCACCAAGATAACATCTCGTGTTGCATCATGGATGGGGATATCTGACAGATGGAGGCCTCTGCCCATCAGTTCCTCCAATTTATCGACCCGTGGCGAGCCCAGAAACATCAGGGAGCAGGATTCTGGCACATGGATCATCTGACCTTTCAATTCCATGACCTGACAAAGAGAGCAATCAAGCGGGAAAGAAATTGTGAAATAAGAAAGTCAGACATTTTGTTGAATTTATTTACTTGGAAAAGGTTAAATTATACGGAAAATGCAGATAAGAGGCAACAGACAACAAATATAGACACAGACAGGGATTTAAATATTTATTTACATAGTCTTGTTGATATGAGGTCATGTACACAACACATACAAAACTGCAACCAGCAGATAACTCTAGTTGAATTTGCATTTCTATTTTCATTTGTCAATGCTGGCCTATATGAACAAAGCCTGTGAAAACTGGATAAACTGGTGACCTGGATATTGACAACTGAGACAACATATATTTGACTTATAATGTTTTACTAACACACTGCTGACTTCAATGGAAAACACTGCAATTTAACTTTGAATGGAGTGACATCATACGTTGCCAAACTGGGATGTGGCTCTGCTTGTGAAGAGTTTTAAACCTTTAACACCAAGCTTACTGAAAGCTAAGAAGTTGCACTTCAAAGCCAACACGTTGTTATCACGGTAATGTCACTCGCGCTGTTGCCGGAAGCCGGCAAATCAGCGTCTTTTTCACCAGAGATGAGAGAGTTGGAAAAACACCTGTACATAGTTTCCATTATTTAGCCAACGACTCAAACAAACGTTATTTTAAATATGTGTTACACAACGAGGTGGTAAAGGGGCAAAGAAGCAGCTCAGTCATCATATAATCATCAATCAGCTGGGGCAGAAGACCAAAACAACACATTTATGCAACTATAGGTCCTGTCTGACATCGAAACATAACAGACAAGAAGAGATTAAATATTGTGGTGGATAAATCACCCTGTCCAGGACACAAACCAGATAAAACCAACCTGGAGAAAGGTGTCAGAGAACGACAGTAAACTGGTACAAGCTTCTCAAGTTTGTAGAGTTTGTTGTCTGTGTACCATCATTGCTAAAACAGCATCTCTGGGGTTGGCTGTTGTCATAACGACACTTGTCCTGGCAACCAGAGTCAGTGTCCATCATCTTTATGAATGTAATTTCCATGAATATTGCATATTTGAGTGGGTATGACACAAAGTGACAAACAAACTTGTCAGTTAAATACAGGAGTGAAAAAACAATAATAAGACAGGTGATGCACGAACAATCGCAGCGTTATTGCCAGTAGCACCTGCACTTGCAGAAGCAAGCCTCTTATAAGACAGACAAAGACAAGTGACATGTTAGGACTGAACAATTTCTCTCTTTTTTTCATCAAAATCACAAGTTCAAACAAAACAATTAGCAAATCACATAATTGCTAGAAACAAGTTATCATCTTTACATTAGAATATAGAGTAGCTATTATATTGATGATATCTCATATAATCTATCGAGTTTCCAAGATGAACCGGAGCTTGACTTTAAAATTACATCGTGGATCAAATTGTATTCTCCATATCGGGCACATTTTTAAATATTTTTCCTGAACCGTGAAACACTATTGTACTCTGTCCAAGACAATGATGAATTACTGCCCTTTTGAAAGAAGACTCTTCCCTGTTTCATTGTGTTAACCCCGACTGTTAGGTGCCCTCAGGATGAACCACTTTTCTCCCTGGGCCTAATCTTCTGTCTCTACAGCTCTACGTCTGCCTCATTTCCTTCATTTCTTTTTTTCTCTTTTCCCTTTTCTTCATCTTCACTTGTCTTACATTCATGCCTGTCTCTGTCCATCTCTAAGCTCGTCTTCTTTCTGTCTCCTCCCATTCCTTCTCCATAGTGTCAGATAGATTATTCCGCCAGTGAGCACACTGCAGCCCTGTTTTATTTATAGCACAAGGCTCTCGTTGATCTGCATAATGCATAAAGTCTACACACACAGGTTTTTACACACAAACACAGAAAAGATACAGCCTTTGACTGTCTGTTTATCAAAAACACTGTGCGCACACACCCACACATGCATACACTACATGTCGGCATGTGTGTGTTAATACTGTGTAGAGATTTACACGCAAGCACGCATGAATATACAATATTGACATATGCTGCTTACAAAGAAACAGTGTCAAAGTTCAAAACACATCAGTCCCCAGAATCACCGTCAGAACTCCAGTTTGACAAACTCAGAATCACACATTTATTAAGTCATTGCACATTATTGTAAAATAATAAACAGTATAACAGTATGGAAGAATGTGACCTCACTATCAACCATCTCCATGGAGACTGTAAAATCAGTGAGCCAGATGCAAAACCCAAGTATTATTGATGTGTACTATTTAAATAATGAGGTTTTTGGGTAAAGCTGAAATTCCAAATAAACTATTCCATTCTATAAAGCGAAGCAGTAAACTTGTATATAATGTCAGTTAAAGACACATGCTACAAATGCTTGGGACACATCTGTAGCTACATTAGCCCATTGATCACCCCTCACCCACATTGGGGGCATTGCATGTTTTTGGACTGTGGGAGGAAGCCGGAGAACACGGAGAACCTCGTTTATTTTGTATATTACATTATTATTGCTAAGAATGATGGAAAATAAGATCCAAGGTTCCAAGATTCCATAAACAACTGTTTTTTCTTTAGTCTTTTTTTATTTATTTTTTTAAATCTATCTCAAGTGCAGTCCTTGAAAATCTGAGGTAATACAAAGGTCACTAAACTCTGAAGTCCAAACACTGCTGTGCACATTCTCTCAAATGAGGTAGTCAACTACATCAAATCATCTCAACTTGTCTTCATGGTTTACTGGTTTAATGTTGAAAAATTCAAAAAAGGTTTTATGCAGCTGTTCTTTTTAGGACACTGTGCCAAACCCTCACGTTAACCTGACCACAATTATAATCTAATCTATATAACCACTTGACCAATTCCTCAGAAATAATGTTCTGCCTCATTAGGAAAAGATTCTGGTCTCTTTAAGGACTACTGGTCCTGACAAGGTCAATGTCTGTGTCAGAAAAGACCTAAAGATACAAAGCATACATGGACACACATATACACACACGTCCCTGGCGAGAGTTGTGTTGGCCTACTTGTGCATCTCTGTTTAACTCTGTTTTACTCTCTTCTTGTGCCAGAATCTCCTGTTATTACAGAGCCAGGACAGACAGAAGGTGAGTGAATGAAGGAGAAACGAAGGGCAAAAGGAAAATAGTGGTGAAGGACAAAGACAAAGATGGAATACAAAGTGAGATGGAAGTTAAAACAGATATGAGAAAACCTGACAAAACAGTAAAACTCAGTACATCTTTCTGAATAAAACAATTAAATAAGAGAACTGAATACATTTTAGTGAGGCAGAATTGAAAGAAGACAATTTTTTATACATAACCCACAGATATTGTATGTAATAATTGAGCTCTATAGCAGCATGTACATTTTCACTGACCATATATTCAAGGAAACATCACATTTGTCAGGACCTGAAAATCTTTTGTATGGACGGCTTGTGGAGTAAGAAATGTGCTAATTAACTGTTCATATCAATAATTGCACTTTTGCATTGCTTGAAATCAAATAAATAAGTTATGTGTAAAACTGTACAGGTGCATTAAGTTGTTTTTGTCTATATTCCACAATAACATTTTAGTTTTCTGCATCTCCAAGCACCAGGAACCAGGTTTACAGCTTTGTAAAGTTTGAAGACTTTGACCAGTTACTGAGCAGTTCAGAGAGACAGTGTGCTCCTATTGGCTACTAAAGTGTATATACACAGACACGATCGCAAAACAATACAAAAGTATTTTAACAACCAGTGGATGAAATTAGAGCTAATTTAAATGCCCTAAAATAAGGCAGAGAACTTAAATATGGACAGGTCAACAGAACATGTTAAAGCTAAAGCTACTGCTGTTGTTTGCTGCCCTGAAGCTCTGTGACCTGCCCCTGAGAATTGCCTCCCTCACATATGAATCCTCATAAACACGCTTGTGTATTATTTGTTCACGCATGGTTGAGGTGTGTGTATAATGCATAATGCACAGTATGTACTGTGTAGGGCACATTTTACATATTACATATTATTTAAATGTACAGATTCAGGTTATTGCCGCCACGGGCAACGGGGAGCTGAGGGGAGATGAAAAGAAGAGATGGAAGGGGGGAGGAGAGAAAAAAAATAGCTGAAAGGGGCCGAGCTGGAAATAGAGGCAGAAAAAAGGGGGAGTGGGGGTGATGAGCGAGACACGCACAAGGATAAGGAGACGCATTGGACTTGAAAATGGAAAAGAGGGAAGAGATAGATAGACAGATAGACAGATAGATAGATAGATGGATGGGATAACAGGAGGTAGAGGGTGTGGACAACTAATGGATTGTCATTTGTGAGCGGAGTCAGGCATGTCAACAGACTCATTTGCATCTACAAGCACTGAGCAGCAAAGAGTCAATGAGTCAGCCTCTCTCATCCCTTTGCTTTCTCTCTCTCGCTCTGTCAAACACACACACACAAAATGCTGTTATGCTCTTATCTTGTCAGAACCTGGTTATATTGTGCTACACTCCACCTCTCTTGGTGAAACACGTACACAACCACAAGTACACAAACTCTCTCTCACACACTCACGCACACATTTCTGAGTTGGACCTATCCTCAAACTTTGACAGATCATCCATGGGGATCAAAGAAGCTCATTCTATCATTTTTCTTGTGTGGACCAGGCAAAATGTCCACACAAGAGAAAATGTCCACACAAGAAAGGTGTTTTGCCAAGAGTTGGTCTACTCACAGCTGCTCTCTGTGTTTTTCCCATTCATGCCATTTCTAGTCATAAGGAAGTACATTTTTTTTTGTTTGACTAATCAACAAAATGAAGTGTGTCGAGCCTAACCACTGTTTTAGGTACAGCAGACATAATACATTACATGTCATTTAGTAGACGCTTTTATCCAAAGCGACTCACAATGGAATTGAGTACAATCAGCCAGGGGTGGAGTCGAACTTGCGGTCTTAACCACTGAGCCACTCCACTCCTGCCCAGTGAAATAATACATTGATATTATACCAATATCATGACATGAAACAGGATATCTCTTAGTAAATTGTGACTATGTTCATACCATGACATGGCATCCTGCTGTCAAAAAAGGACAAAAAAAAGAATGGAACGCTACAGACCCAGTAATTAAGTATCCTTTTAGAACTTTTGTTTTGACAATCAAAACACAAACAATTGTCTCAAACTTGCACCGAACTAAAGCAAAATGTGCCTTTTAGGCAGAAACTGGATTAACATATAATTTAGATAATTATACAGAGATAATTAAAAGTCAGTAATGACTGTGTGTAGCACTTAAACCAAAAGAAACCTTTCTCTTTCACTTAAATGTGACAACATGAGACCCATGCACAGTATCAGCAGTACGGTACAGTCATGGAACACTGTTGGCCACAGGTGCTGTGAGATTCAGTGCACCGATGCAAAATGGACAAACAGGTGACTGTAATGACTGCAGCGGAACCTACTTCATGGTTTTCACTGGGCTGTTTACAGCCAAGCGAATTCAAAGGTCAGTGAAATAACGCACCGTGCTGTGCTCATGCTTAGTCTTCAGACCGGATCAATACTTCATTCTGTTTATCATCTACATTCATATCAATAGATGTGACGTAAAAAGGAAAGTGCATCGTGTTGGTCTATATATGAGGAACAAGTGATCATTTACAATGACTGAAGTCAGAAAAGCTGGTATTGAGAAATGACATAATAATGAACTAATTACCACTGATAATAGATGGTCCACACTTCACACCTCTAATTTGTGTGACTGCATCAGCATCTAATAATGAGGTAGACTTTTAGCCACGTAACATACGGCTCATAAAGTCATTTTTTAGGACTAACACACTCTAACATCTATCTCTATTCATCCAATGCTGAAGTAGGTATAATGCAAGCACACTTTGTGAAATAATATACATTTTTCTTCTTTTATCAAGTTGTGTTCATACAAAATGAAGTGAAAAATGAAAAAAATGAAAGTATTATCATAATTTTCTTTCCTTTGTCTTTGTTTCAAACACACATTTCTTATGGTGTTTTCTTCTTAATGTGCCTGTTTCCTCCTCACTGGAGTAGACAGAGCAGGGCAGTGATTTTCAAAGCACTCTCCACTGAACAAACAAGCCATCACAGCAGTTGATTTATCTAGAAAAAGATCAAAGGTGGTGCTCATGTCAAAATTCTCTTTGTACTCCAATGCGCAGGTGCACACATGGACATGCACGAAGAACCTCATTCAGAAACCTTTGCTAGTACAACACAGGAGCATTTGTTTGAAATCAATTATGACAAAGCAGATTTGAGCACTCTGTTCCTAATTCCTTGTCCTCGTTTTCCTGTTCTAACATACCTGCTAAAAACATAATTGAACGGAGTAGGACCTATATTTAAATTTTGAAAAACATGCCAGCAAGCATCATGTCACTGAACATTTTTGGTCTAATATATAACAATTGCTGTTCACTATGACACACTCTCGATGTTCAGGACCATAAAAAACACATTGACTCATCTTAAGCACAATTATGACTCTTTGGCCCAAAGAGTCTGGGAATGTTCGGATATTTACAGCAACAGCATCATCACTGTGGAGGCAGGTGTCGTGATTCAGGGGTCCTCGGTCTTATTTACTCTTTTTTTTGCAAAGAAAGAGAATACAAGCATCCAACAACATGTATGTTTTTTGGGGTTTTTTTACAGCTAAGTACCATTTACAGTTATATCTCATGTATTATTATTATTTATTTATTTTTTTTTATTTTTTTTTATTTAATTATTTTTTTATTTTATTTTAGATACTTTATTAATCCCCTTAAGGAAATAATTCTCTGCATTTTGACCCATCCTAGAATTAGGAGCAGTGGGCTGCCACACTGAGTAGCGCCTTAGTATTATGATGACTGACAACTCAAAAAAGTAAATGTTTGTTAATATCTAAATGATAACAGAAATGGAGATTATTAATCAGTGTCTGTATTTGTTCAAACAACAGAGTACGTATGCAAATCATGATGAAACAACTTTCTATGGATTTCATGTTGTTTTTATATAACGTGTGACGCATGGCTAAGACTAGGACTAGGATTCATGTAAAGGATATATAGAAGGAAACTTCATCAATGGCATTAGGGCTGAACAATTAATTGAAAATGTATCAAAATCGCAACATGGCCTAAAAATCCAAAATATTTGTCAAATTACCATTTTAGATAAAATACTGTCCTGACCCAGACACATCGTATTCTACAGACTGAAGAAAACATATTTGTGTCAAATGCCACACAGTAATCATTTGAATATATATATTTGAAATATTTAGCTATAATACACTGGTCAACACCAAAGAAGAAGATGAAGAACAGCGTAACAACATAATGGTACTGCTTACAGTATCACTATGGGTGCGAACAAACACTAAAGAATAAGAAGAAGATGATGAAGAAGAAGAAGAAGAAGAAGAAGACATGCACTGGTTAGAGGAGTGCTTTGACACTGTGTCCTGTGTGTCCACTTCCCTACATGTTGACCAAGCATTCACACTAAGCGGAGACAGACTGAGAAGCAATTTGACCTTTTCAGGAGCCCTATGGATGTTTCTAACACAACTCATGTATCTGGACAAACACTGGGAAGAAGTCAAACTGTAAATCCACTACACACACACACACACACACAAGTTCACACAGCTATCCTTTTAAGGACAATGCTTTGACTTCCATTCATTGGGACAGCCTAAACAAAGTATTATCCCTCATCTTAACCTCACCACAATTCAAATCTTAGCCCTAAACTTAACCACTTAGGACCAGGTTTTGGTCTCCATGGGGACTACTGGTCAGTGTTTATGCCAGAAAAGGTCCTAAGGAGGCTACAAATACAAGTACACACACACACACACACAGAGTGCAGTAGGGAAGTGTGGCCTCTTTACCTTGGCCTGTCGCCATCTCTCGTTGCCCTTTCTAGTGAAAATGTCAACCTATCCTTCTCTTTCCCTGTGTCCATTTTCTGCTTCTCTGCCCAGGTGACAGAAGATACATAAGGCAAATATAAAAGAACACAATGTCCGCCTGCCCTTCTCCACAAACGCACACACACTGCAAAGCAAATCTCTCAAGTATCGAGCTGAAAAGGTTTGGTGCCTGAAAAGCAGTTTCCAACTGAAATTGAGCACTGGTGACACTTTCAGTGGAGTGTACATGAGACCAAGGAGCGAAACAGATGATTATGACGCCACTGTGAAGAGCCACAACACAGAGACATACAACAAATTGATTGAATTGATTTAATTGAACAACTACCACACATGCTACTGTAAAAATGTAAGACTAATTGAAACAGAGGAAGGAGAGTAACATCTGTATTATTTGATTTTTTTAAGAGAAAGTATTTTTGAGTAGGGATGGGACCATACCACTTTTTTTTGTGTGCCACATCGATACCGATATCAGTAATTTTAAACCACTTATGAACTATGAAGCTGTTAACAACACATTTGTGCTGAGTCATGTCAAAGACATAATTCTCCAACTGTGTCACAAATATTGTTCTCTCAAAAAGTAGAAATAAACTAAACGCTAAAATGCTTTTGCTGATTTCTATTTACATTTTTACAGTCTGTGCATAGTGAATGTGAAGCGATATATAGGATTTTTGGATTGGATCGGATTTTACATTTTTATCTGTCCGATATCCGATCCAGTGATTTTGACCACATTTGACAGCTGTAAACAATAAATACTTAAATCTTTAATGCCTTTCATGTCAGTATAGTCAATATTAGTGGCTGACTGTTGTGGTGTTCATGCAAACCTCTGTTTCCTCAGTTCCTGTTGGGGGCTGAAGCCATCACCAGCACAGCAGCTGGACTGATCAATTTCCTCTCTGTCAGTTCTGTTCAGCATTAGGATGTTTGGCTCTGTCACTGACAGCCTGCAGAAGCAATCCAATATATCCAGTAAATAACTGGATATGGCGTACACAACTCCAACTGATCAATTGTTTCTGGCAAATTGGAACCAGTGCAGTGCTCACTCCCACAAACACATCACCAGCTTGTGAGTGTGATGCAACATGGAGTTGGACAGTTAAAGAATAAAGAATATGTTTGTTTGTTTTCCCTTACCCCTTCTTTGTCATGACCGTAACTCATAGACCGTTTGTGATATCTAGAAAATTCCAAAACTGTGGACCGGCGATCTGTCCAGGGTGTGACACCACCAAAACCGGTAGAAAGTGGTAGAAGATGGATGGATGCCAGAAAAAGCAGAGAAATAGAGCTTTACCCCCATAGCAAAGCAAAACATCACTGATGGAGAATGACTGTCACCCCCTGCAGGTCACTGTCACAGCACTGAGCAGCTCCTTCACCCCGAGTGTGTGAAGGAGAGATATCGAAGGTCCTTCCTTCCTGCTGCTGTAAGACTTTACAACAACCAGCAGTGCTCCCAGCAGACCCAGTCACCACTGTGATCACTACAATACTCAATTCTCTCATCCACTGTCACAATTCTATGCACCACCGTGCACCTGTTGTTGCTGTTCCTTGTTTGCTGTGCAAATGTATATATAATTTATAATATGTGTGACTTTCTTTTGCTGTGTGACTATATCTTTGCTGCTGTAATCCCCATTGTGGGACAATAAAGGTATATCGTATCTTATCATCTTGTATCGTATCGTATCGTATCGTATGGTATCGTATGGTATATTCTTGTCATTGCCTTAGGACTTCCGCGGAAACTACCATCCAATCACAGACAAGATTCACCAGCACGTCACACGTTTGTGAAAAAGGGGCAGAAGCACTCACTTATTGAACATTTTCTTTTGACAATTCTACAGCCATAAAATCGAAATAAATCCAGGCGGACTGATTATCACGATGGTCATACGAAGGTTACTAAAGAACAACATTGGCACCACCATTCCCAATTCACATACCACAGTGTTGTGTTTGATTGAAATGTCGTATCTGTCTGTTGCAAGCAGTAAACGCCATCACAGCTGCATATTGGATGGTCACATGTTTGGAAACCTTTCCCCACACACTGTCCGCAACCGTCAGTGTTGCCACTTTAAAACAGTCTGTCATTCACACCACGATTGTTCAGCTGTGCAGATGAGAGGAAGTAAGTGTGGCTTGCTATAAACGTGTTGAAAGTCCTGTGCACATGATCTGACAGCACATTGTACAAACTATTCTTTGCAAACAATTGTTTAAAATATGAAAAATAGGTTCTAAACAGTGTCAAGGGTTATGTGTGACATCTTTACCTTCTCCTTGGTATCAGTCAGGGTGGTATCAGGCCTGGTGCGAATGGTAAATGGGGATGCAAGCCTCAGCAAGATGCCCTGGAATGAAGGTTCCATCTTGGGTGAGACAATCTCAAAACAGTCTCTGAATGAGAGGCTCCGGTGAGTCTCAATGCGAGCCTGTCTCCTCAGTCCTTCTCCAAGCTGCAGTAGCTCCATACCCGGTCCCAGGACGAGGTGGAACGGAAAGGCACGGCAAAATGTGGCCAGGCCAATGCGCAGATCACTGGGGTTGGTGGACAGTGAGAGAGGAGGACGTTTGGTGCTCCCTGAAGCTGTGGTTTGGAGGGAGGAGAGGGAAGGACCGTGTGTCTCATGTATTTGGAAGGACAGGCAAACTGTGGGAACAGAGGTCGGAAAAGGAGACGGAGGAGATGGGGATGAGGAGGGTGAGGCAGTGGGGGATGCAGTTGGAGTGGGGGTTGTGGAATCACCATCTGTGTGGCCTGTGTCTTCACTGGGCAGCAAAGGAGTTAGAGGTGGCACCTCTTCCACCTCAACCTCTGAATGATAGATCCGCCTGGCAACAGCTCTGATCAATCCTGGCATGACCAACCCAACAACAGGAGCAGGGTTGAAACAATGAAGAACTAACACCTTTCCTCTCTCTACTCGCTCTCCAACTTTGTCCAATTTTCTCCTCCATTTCTCCTCCTCGTTGGGATCGTTGCACTGGAATGAGGGGCTCTCAGACGAGGCACGGCGTCCGGTGGAGGTGCGTATGTGTTCTAAAATGGCATCGAAGCCATTAAAGAAGTCCTGGAGGTTTCCACCCACAGCTCGAAGCACTCGTTCGTTTTCTTCAAAGCAGAGGCCAAAGAACTCCTCTCCAAAATGTTCCCGCAGCTCACAGAATGGCACTCCTAGGAGACATGTATGTCTTCAATAACAACAAAACAAAATAAATACTGTACATTGTTCACAACGTGGTTCAGTGTCTTTTAGTTTTATTTCCACATGCAGAAATCTGTACTTGAACACTGTGTGCATAATAATTTCCATTACTGTTACGTCTGCCAAGATTTAAATTCAACAAAAGATTATTTCAACATATCAGGCACAGAAAATATCATACATCAAAGGTTTGCTCAAATAATGAATATTGATGAGATAATAATTTCACATGTAAAAATAGGATTAAGGGATTATACCAAAATAAGAAATGTATAAATATTAATAAATTTAAATAAAATCTGACGCCAGAAATCAAACAAACTAAATCCAGATAATACAAGTAACCACATGCTGGGAAGCATGAATTCAGTCTGTGTTCAAATATGAACTCAAACTCGGATTAAAAGTCTGTGTAAGGAAATTACAGTGGAAAGATTAAGAATATGGAAATATGCTCTTTACTTTAATTTGCTCAAAAATATTTATATTTATTTATGCCCAAAATATTTTGTCACCAGAGACAGAGAGAGAAAACAGATTTTTACAAAAAGTCTTGATAACCACTCAAAGCTGCTTTACACTACAGTTTTGCCTTCACTCATACATTCCCAGCACAGCTGGCACAGCAATCTGGGGTGGTTACATGTCTTGCCCAGGGACACATTGGGATGTAATGTGTGTGTGTGTGTGTACTTTCATTTGATCTTAATGAGACAGAACCTCATCTCTGAGGAAGTGGTTACGTTTAGATCTAAAATTTAAATTTTGGATAGGTTAACTGGTTATGGATGAGGTTAGGAATAACGCTTTGTTTTCACTAGGCCTGAAACAATTACAATTAATCGATTATTAATCAATTACTAACTTAATTGTCTACTATTTTTATCATCGATTTATCTGTTTGGGTGTTTGCAAAAGACTTAAAACAAGTTTTCTGATGTTTTTCGGCTTCTTAGATGTGAACGCTCTCTGGTTTCTTTGCTCCATATAAGAAAGAAAATCATTCAAACTGAATAATTTCAGTTTGTGGACAAAACAAGACATTTGAGGACATTATTTCCAGGTTTGTAAAACAGTGACAAACATTTTCGGACATTATGGACCAAACAGTCGTCAGATACCTGTTTGTGTGTAAACTTGTGTGTGCGCACGTGTAAGAGTAAAGAGAGATTTAATTTTCAGCACTAGCATCTTACATTCTTATTTTATTCTTGAATTGCTACTGTTTTATTTGATATGTATGTAAATGTTTGTATGTGTATATGTCTTGTATTTTTTTCATGATATACTTTAATCGTTTATGAAGACCTTGGGTGGGGGAGGGGGGGGTTGTTCGTTTATGTTTAAGTTTAAAAAAGAAAAATATGTTGTATTCATTTATGCACTTTATGCACATGACTTGCACTTGATAAATAAATGTTATTAAAAAAAAGAGTAAAGAGAGAGACGCACATTGTCTTAGCTGACAATGAAAGTAACAGCGCCGTACCATACAATCCTCAGTAATAACATATGAACAAGCCAGCCTGAAAGACTGTAATACACACAAACCACCACACTAACCACACTGTCATGTGAACACTGTGTAGCCTCACAACTCTCCGTCCTCTCTTTCCCGCAATTACTCCCCCCACCTGTCTCACATACTCACCCAGTATGGTGGCCATGTACTGCAGGATTTGTAGGACATCTTCCTCTGAACCAGAGTTTTCTAGAAATGGACACTTCTCCTCTCTCTTTTCCCGTCGCCGGTCCTCAGTGCTGACCTCCTGACACCTGCCAAAGACACAAACCAAAGCAGACACGTGGGCAGGGTAAGCCACGATTAGCCATGAGATCAGCCGACCACAGAGGCAGCTGGATGACAGAGAGACTAACAATGGTAATTAAGGAGGAGCAACACATATAATTACTTTTATTTAAAACAAAAATGTAATAAAACACACATTTGCATTGCATTTTCTTTTTTGTTTTGTAGAGCTGAAACAATTAATTACAATTACTAATCGATTACTAAATGAATCATCAACTATTTAGACAATCGATTCATCGGTTTGAAGCTTTTTTCATTATTAAAACAAGATTTCTGTTTGTTTCAGCTTCTTAAATGTGAATATTTTCTTTGTTTCTTTGCTCCATAAAACACAGAAATCATCAAAAGTGAATCAGTTTGGTTCGTGGACAAAACAAGACATTTGAGAACCTCATTATTTCCAGGTTTGACAAACACTGATCAACATTTTTTAACGTTTTCTGACATTTTATGGACCAAACGATTACTCGATTAATCGAGAAAAATAATCGAGAGATTAATTGATAATAATCGTTAGTTGCAGCTCTAGTGCTTTGTGTTGCTGTTTTGACAGGGAGGGACAGTGAGAGGGAGGCAAAGACAAGAGATGGAGGCGTCTGTCTGTCTGTCTGTCTGTCCGCTGGGTGACTGAGTGACTGACCGACCAACTCACAGACTGAGACGCGAGGGTATAAAGAGGCAAAGAGGGAGTGCAGTTATGAGTGATGGGATGCCAAGAGAAGACACCGGCGAGACAGTAAGTGACAGAGGGAGCAGCTGAGCACGGAGAATGATAAAAGAGGAGAGAAAAAAAGAAGAAGAACCACTTAAGGAGACGACAAGTGACAGCGTTACCTGATCTCTTGCTGTCTGTAGAACTGCAGAGTTCGCTGTAGAGCCAGTTGAATGGTCTGTGTCTGCAAGAAGAAGTCAGTACATTAGACACATAGACCAATGTGCATTTGTATTCAGGCTAGACGCTTAACCCTATAAATAAATGTTCAATAATGTGTGCAATATGCAAATATATATAACAGAGATTTGCATTTTCCTTTCTTGGTGGGACACTTGAATAGAACAGAGATTAATATTGATGTGGATAGATGGGCTTTTACTGGTATTGCTCATAAAATAGTTGTCATAAATGGTTAGATCTTCTGCCAAACATATATTATATACTGTATTTATACATAGAATATATTTTACTTTAAATTTACTGAGTAGTGAAAAAGTCCATGTAAATTCAAAGTGACATCTTTTGATAGTGCAATTTCCTTTTTGTTTCATAATTCTTCTTGCCTAGGTCTGCAAAAATATAACTTGACACCAATGATAATAACTGTTTTGTCTTCTTTTGATTTCTCCCTCTCTAGGGCCCCAGTGGAGTGATATTTGGTTTTCCTTACGATTCATTCCCTTCTAAATGCAACCCTGCCATTTATCCGGGCTTGGGACCGGCACTAGCGGCAGTACACTGGATGCAGAGACTAAGCTTGTGAAGGCAGGTCCAATGTGATTATCTGTGATGTGGCTCAAATGCCAGACGATAGTGACAGTACAAGAACATGGTGTGCCAGCTGGAGAGGTCACTCTGAGGCCTCTGCCCATCCTGGACAGATACTGGAGCAAGCTGTGTGTGCAGCGTGTGTGTGTGTGTGTGTGTGTGTGTGTGCGTGCGTGCATCTTATAATATATATACATATATATATACATATATACATATATGTATATATATATATATACATATATATACATATATATGTATATATATATATATAATCACACATCAGCTTAGCAACAAAGATGGATACAAGATACAGAGCAAGAGGACCACGTTCTAACTATATGTGAGAGAAATCATGCACGTCACTAGAGCGACTGATTATTTGATAATGAAAACAATCATATGAACACATTGAAAACCGTTTGTATCGTTCAGTTCTCATCTTTGCATTACATTTTTTAATCTATGAGCTTGACTTATTTACCGCAAATCAAATAGCAATTGTAGATTGACAGGAAAATTGCAATCAGACGTGAACAGCACTTGCGTGTGCACGCACGCGATAACAAAAACAGTGCTTTCCCATAGCAGCCCCCTCTAACGATGTCCTTGATTCAGCCACTCATTTACCACGGGACAGTCACATATCAATGTGCGCACACATTGTTCCAACAACACGGCCAAGCACGCAGGCCCAAACTGTTATCAGCCACACGCATATATGCAAACACACCGCACACATGCATCATCATTAGCCGGCATTGTTACAATTGCTGGCATGTTTACTGTACACACAACTTCATACCCCATCAAACACATTAATCTCACTCAGTCACACAGTCGTGTCGTGCCTGGATCGTAGGATTTGGTTATTTGGTAGCAGAGCAATCGAGAATAAGCCGTGAGAACACGCAACGCGACAGAGCCATGTTAAATTGAATGGCTTTAGCTGAGTAATGTGTTTAAACAATATCTTGTAATCACAGTGAGTTTCCTTCATCTTCATCCAAATCACTGTCTATCCTTATCCCTCACTCGAATCCTGTAACTCTGCATTGATTTCTCTCCATATAAGGATGACTTAGACTTTAACTGTAGATGAGTGTGTGAACAATTTACACATGCGCACACACAAACACACAGAGTACAGTGTACAAGCACTTCCTTTCCTTTATTTCTATTGCCGCTCCAAATTTCAATACAGTTAGCAGTGGTGGTCTGTGATCCCAAAGCAGTTGGTACTGATGCTTCAGCACAGTTGGAAATCAGCCACCACTATTACAGAAAATGGAACCTCATACACCAGATGAGACGCCACCAAGATGAACCTCAGCATGAGACGTATCAGGCCTCTCAGTCAGAGAGCAGGCAAAGCGATAACGTACGTACAAGGAAAATAATTCTTTTTTTTTGTTGTAATAATGAGACGATGAAGCACTGTGCTGTTAAGCCGAGTGCAGGATTGCTGTGCAGTTCACACTACAGGAGTGACGGAGACACAAACACCCATGATGCTCGGCCCATTGCTCTATTTGCTGACTTCGGGGAGGCCGCTGAACTTTTCTGTTGAGTGTGTTTTTGTGAGCATTGCCTTGTTACTACCTGCAAGGAGGCAGTTTTCCACCATCTTAGTCTGTTTGACTCTGGGCAGCATAACTCAAAAAGTAAAGGACAGATTTGCAATTGTTAACCTTGCAAAAAAAGGGGGAAGGGTACGAACACTGTGGGAAACTGAGGCTGAATGTGTGTATAAAACCATGTGTTAACTTGATATCGCTCGCAATTAATGTGCAGACTGATCAACTATCAGCCAGTTTGAACTGAGGATTTGTCATTTTTTTACTTTTGCGTGCAAAATACAGGAAGAATCTCCGATTTGTGAGCTGTTTCTCTATTTAAGTATTTTTAAAATGCACAACCGACTGGTTTCTTCGACTGTCACTCGGGGGCTTAGTTTCTTTAATTATCTGAAATTGTATCGCTATAATTAAATATGTCGATGAGTGTGAAACTTTTTCATTATTGTGGTATTGTTTTGAATATGAAAAGAAGGTGTTAATCAGATTTGCAATGACACAATACACGGAGAACAATATTTCTGGAATGACAGAGGTGAAAATAAAACAAACGTACAGCCCACCCTACCCTACTAACACAAAACAATGGTTACAAACGACCAAAGGTCACAGTTATAAATGTTTAAGCACACTTGTATCACACCTTTCATATTTGTGCCCAACACTCAGAGCCTTTTGATCAGTATTATGGGTCACTAAGCTAATGACCACCTTCCATGTAGCTCAGAGAGGGAGAGATATGAAAGTGAATGTTTGTGTGTGTGTGTGTGTGTGTGTGTGTGTGTGTGTACTGTTGCTTTGTGTGGTCAGACACCGCACCAACTGTGTGTGTGTGTGTGTGTGTGTGTGTGTGTATTTCTGTTGAAGTGTGTGTATATATATGTGTGCTTTGGCTAATTTGCTTCTGTATCTTCCTACTAATTGCAACAATTATTGTTTTTGGATTTTTTATGGAACCACCACTATTAACAGACATTTACCCTCGTGGACATCGATCATTCCCTTTACTTACAGGTAAACAAACAGAAGTGCAGCTGACTTAACAAGCCCTTTCCAATATACAACTTTAGAATATTTTAGCTGTTCAATGTCATTACTTTTGCAAGTTTGTGCCTGGGTAGTAAAAAGACTGATGGACACTACTTTGCTCTATCAACTTCTACGTCACATCTATTGCTCCCAGGAGCAGGAGCACGATGGCTGAGCTGTTACAGTTTGAAGAAAATAAATTGCATCTTGTATTCTACTAAGAAAACACAGCTCTAAGAACAGGTGTAAGCAACCTTTGTTATGCAAAGAGCCATTGTATGTTCCCTCTGGAGCCGAAAAACCCATTTAACCCCTAAAATTAAGATAATATCACATAAAAGTTTTTTATACGGATGTACTACATACAAAATAACGATAGTTTGTTGCATTAAGAACTACAAAAAGAAAACCTTTCATTGCTGTTTTCGGCCAACCTTTTATAAAGTGAAAAAAAAAAGAATTATGTAAACATAGACCTTCCATTGTTTGTGGAAATTAATGAAATTAAAAGCAACCCACTTTGAAATAAATAAATAAAGCAATATTTGGATTTTATGTAGTTCATGCTCGAGAAAAACCTGCCAGGCGCACAGTGAATATGTGGATCCAAAGAAGGACAGGAAAAGTTTTGTCGAGTTTAGGTTGGTTGTCGAATTTGACGTAGAAATTGGATGTGATGCCCAAAATATTAATAATGGGGTTTTTTTGTGTTTTAATACAAAGCAATAAGGAGCCACTGCATAAGGACTGAAGAGCCACATGTGGGCCTAGAGCCACAGGTTGAATGACTACCACTCAGTTTTGTTTGATCTATCGTGAATCCCTCATCTTATTTGACTCGTTGCTACTGCCAACATGGTGGAGTTTTAAGTGATTGGCTAATGCACCTGTCAGTCAAACAATCTGTACCACAAAAGATTCTTCTCTTGGTATCTCAACACTGTTGATTACCACTGAATCAAAAGGCTCACAGTGATACTGCTGGAACCACGGAGAATCTGGACGGAGAATCTCTGGACCTCAAGTCAGGTTGTCCGGTTGCCTGTCTTAGTCGGACTACGGCCTTAGTCGGACTACAGCCTTCGCTCGATTAAACTGAGCATGGAAACATACTGAGTGATTGGTGAGAAATAGTAAATCACTATTAAATTACTGCGGGGAACTGAGCAGTGTAAAGTGCTGTACAGGAACTGTATGTAACTATATTTTGTGGACCTACCTCTATTTTTTGTTTGTCTGTTTTGTTTTGTTTTGTTGTTGCTTTTCTCTCGAGCCTTGTTGGGTGGAATGGGGTGAGTTATTAATAACTTGTATCTTTATTTTTCTGTGTTTCATAAATTGAAAATCTATAAATAAAGTACTAAAAAAAATGAAATGAAAATGTTCTTTGGCAGGCTATTGGACCACACTACCAACAGTTTATTATAAATCATAAAGAATGTTTTTTTAAGTCTTGTAAGCTAATTGGCATTCAGCTTAATGCTACTAGAATCTGCTTTATTGTGATTGCAGCATGAATCTCTTGACATCTTCAACATCTGTCCGCCTGTCTGTACTTCTCTGTATATTTTAGTGTAGCAGCAGAAGCCACATTACACATTACAGGAGATGCTATCAAAACCTAACTATGCCACAGCAAATGTCCTAATCTTATACCATCTATCACAATTGTGCTCAGTTCTAATAGCGACTTTATTACATTAGAGCCTGAGACATAGAAAGGAGAAACACAAACACAGTAACAGGTCTATCCGCTACACTCTTCACATCATATACACAGACAAGGCAACAGCAACATGTTTATTATGTAATCTGTCAGATGATTCAGGCTATTAGTGGTGAAAGATGAAAGAAGCATTTTTTGGTAGACAGCACAGCACACGTCATATCATGATATTAAAAAATAGACTGTATAACTGTGGTGGAATAGTTTGAATCCAGACTTTTCCCATGGCACTGACAAGTGTGTTCTATTGATGCCCTATTGTTGTGGTCGCAGCAGATGTTTGGATGAATCAGGAACAGTTATTTGGAAAAAAAAATACCAAATACAAACCTAAGAGGCTCTAATGTGTACAACATGATATAATTAATAATTTCACAATTTGGCAACACTGACAAAGACACTTTAGTGTATGAGAGAGTCGTTCATAATGGTTATAGCAGTACAACTTTTTGAAGACAGCCTCCACCGATCGACCATAACATTAAAGGCAATTATCTGTTTTTTTTGTGGTGATCTGTGTATATGTTAGCCACAAATACTTTTCAATTCCAAAATAATGTGTTGTTCCTTGTCCACAAACGCTATAATCCAACCACATCAACTCTACTTGTATTCAAAGTAATCTCTGTAAAAGAAAAGACACCTTTGTATCCCTGTAAGCAAGCGAGGTTATGTAAAATGGACATTTGCATCTCATTGTCACATTGTTTATGCTACAGCCTGAACATCAATGTTTCCCCAACCTTTAACACAGGGACATATATTTTGAAGACAAACACTGTGGCTCATAACAATATAAATGATGACAAGAGCAAATTTGTGCGAAATATATTTCCCGATCATTTTTACAGCCAGGTATGTCAGACCAAATATTCTTTAAAGTTAGTAAACCAGTCATTTCCAAGAAATATATCCATTTTATGTACAATATGTGTTATTAAAAATATCTTAAAGGTTGAGTGTTTAATATTTAGCCTGTTTTCTTTGTAGACATTGAATATACCACCATTAATATGTCTGAATAAGACCATAATTACTTTACTTTAAAATGTGTTTTCATATACAGAGCAAAGGAGTAATCCTAGTATATGCTAGTTAAAAGTGTTTAAGTCCTTTCTGGTATGTGAAGGCCACCATAGTTTCCTGACGCACTTGGGAAAACAAGGGGTGAGCAGAGAGCTTCACGTTCTGCCACATGTTAAATAAAAGTTTATGGGTTAAGGTTAGAATTAGGTTTATGTCAGGGTTCAGACGTGTACAGAAGCTGTGATGGTTAAGATTAGGGTAAGGAGTGAGGGAATGCATACGGTTAATACGCGTGTGTGCGCACACGCTTCCATTTGTTACCTCTTTATGACCTTTTTTGGCATCAACACTGATGTTGTCAGGACCAGTAGTCCTTATAGGGACCAACACCTGGTCTTAACTAGACAAAACCTAATCCCTGAGGAAATTGTTAGGTTTGGGGTTAAGATTTCAATTGTGGTTAAGTTAAGGTTAAATTTAGGCATTAAATGGTTATTGTTAAGGTAGGGTAATAAATGGTAAGGTAATAAATGAAAGTCAATGCGATGTCCCAAGAAGAATAACTGTGTGTGTGTATGTGTGTGTCTTAAATGGACCTATTGTTAACCTTGTGAGGACATTTTGGCTGGTCCACACAACTTTAACAGGCTTTTTGAGGATTGAGATCAGGTTTTAGGGGTTAGGGTTAGAATTAGGTTTAGGGTTAGGAATTTAGTTGTGATGGTTAAGGTTGGGGTAAGGGGGTGAGTGAATGTACTATGTCTATGAGTGTCCACACAAAGAATGTAAAACCCAGCATATGTGTATGTGTGCGTAGCCATAACATTAAAACATATATCTGGTTTTAATGTCATTGCTACTGATCAGTGTTTTATGTTAAAGGTACAGTTAAGGCCTACCGTGGGTGAGGTCAGTCGCTTCAGGCTCTCTCCCAGTGAGTCCAGGTTCACTCGTCTCCTCCTGGTGACCCTCTTGTGAGATCCAGCGGGTCCTTGCTGCTGCTCACCCGCCGGGCACACCGACCTCTCGGCGAGGCTGCGGCCGTTCCACAGCACCGCTCTGTGGGAAGACGTTAAGGAGGCGAAGGGGCAGCCTCGGCTCTCCTCCGCCGGCTCCAAACCGCCGTCCCCTCCGTCTCCCCCGGGGCTTTCGAGCCCGCAGTCGGAGCCCACTGAGCTGCTGAAGGACTCGGAGGAGATCTTGCGCGACGACGAGGACATGGCGATGGTGGTGGTGAGGAGGGTGAGGAGGAGGAGGAGGTTGGTGAGGATGACAGTGGCAGCGTTGAGGACGATGATGATGCTCCAGCCGGTTTCGTACCACGTCCACCTCTACGCCGGGGAGTCATCAGAATTTGGGGTGAGAGGGTTGGATGGGTGAGGAGGGGGTGAGTGTGTCTGCGTAATTATGTATGCATGTTGTTTGCAGGTGCGGGCGCGTAAAGAGGATGTGCAGGTCAGGTGTGCCTGTGATTATGTGTGCGTAAAGGAAATGCGACTGTCTCCGTGTGAGTCTCTATGAGGGGGAGAGGGCGGGTGGGTGTGGGGGGTCGACCGAAAACTAGAGCACTAACGACACGCAAACATTTATGTAAGGGTGGGAGGAGGAGGTGGTGGTGAAGAGGGGATGTCACCCTGTTTCCCCCCTCCAAAAAAAACAAAACAAGTCAAGGCTGCAGCTTCTTTCCTTCCCCGCACAGAGGATGCTTTTAATGAATAGACATGAAAACTGCATCAAATGTTGCTTGTCACGCGCGGTAATTCCGACACATGTTTCCTCTCGCGCGGAGCGTGAATGTTAGCATCCGAGGGACGTGGCGGGGCGCACGTCTTCGTAACCCCACCTCTGCACGAGAGAAATCCCCCAAAATCAAGGCAGATGCGTCTGCGCGCGTCTCCGTCTCCTCCTGTGTCCCTTCTCCACGTCCACGTCTTCTGCGACACCAGCGCTTCTGCTCTCTGTGAGTGTGTGTGTGTGTGAAGTCCTCTCCTGTCTCACCGTTCAGCCATAATCTCTATCGCTGTCTTTAACAGACACACACCTGTGGTCCCCCTCCTCCGCTGGCCCTCGGCTTTTTGTCGCCTTGTGGTCGTGGCCCTGAGTGTGATGCTGGGCAGAGAGGTGGCTCGACTAAAGATCAGAGCGCGGGATGAGAGAGAGAGAGAGAGAGAGAGAGAGAGAGAGAGAGACCAGCCAACAGCAGCGCCCACCGTCGATGAAAGCAGCAGTGTGCCGGCGCGCGCGTACATGTGCGCAACGGCGCGCTGTGCTGCTCCATTGAAAAATTAAAAAAAGGTTGGTGAGATAGATAGATAGATAGATAGATAGATAGATAGATAGATAGATAGATAGATAGATAGATAGACCTGAGAATAACAAATGAAAAGAGAGGTCACAGGATGCTGTGTGTTAAGATTGAAAAATGTCACATATAGCACATGTCATAAAGATTTGTTTCATTGGCCAATCTCACCATCTTCTCCAGAGTTTCTCTTCCAGTTCTTTTTGGTCACATAAAAGTTGTCTTTCTTTCTCGTGGTGAAGCCATGGAACAATAGTACCCAATAAGGGTATTGTTGTTATCAAAGAGGTACAAAGACTGTATCTAGTATCTGTAATATCCATACTCAAGATTGTAATATCAATATCTAACCTCTTCCATAAGAGGCCTATTTTTTCTGCCTCCTGTCCACAATGACATACTCAAAATTATCTTCACAATTGCAGGGTCTGTATGTAAAATATTGGTTTAAAAAAAAACAACACATTAGAGTGAAAATCACCTTTGAATCATAGGTTAGTAGCCCATTTCATCTAGGTATTAGTAAAGTAATATCTGATGAGTAACTGTGCAAAAATGGATGCTAAAAAAGTGAACCCGAGCAGTTTTGCAGATGTTTTAATAAATGTGAACCGGGCAACAACTGACAGTAATCACACTATAGTCATGGCAAATAGGCCAAAGTTGCGGCCATGTGCCAAGTGTGTTCAACATGGGTTTACAAGGACAAATATGGCGTCACAGGCAGCTAATGGAGTTGGCAGCAGCGGTACAACAGTGGTACATGCTTGTTGCCTCCCATCACAGAGCAGGATGATGCTACATGTGTCTGGCACTAATCACAGATATGACCTTGACCTCAATTGGCAGCGCATGTCTGTTCATTAAAGCCCCCAAAGGGACAAGCGCTGGAACAGACAAGATGCATCATTCAAAGTGTGCGTAACGTGCACACATGCACATTGTGTAATTTCCTGGAGGTGCCGACTAATTCATTTGACTTTGTGGAGCAGACTGACCCCAATACAGCACACTGCCCCGAGTTCTACTCCATCTCTCACTCAAACACACCCCACACACTCTCTCTTTCTCTCCCACATAGCCTGTGTACACACACACACTCACACAAACTAACACACACTGTAGTCTCCATCTCTTTTTCCCTTATCTGGCTGCTTGCTCTTAGCAGTCTGTCTGCTATCCATCAGTAATAATGTGGGCATTTAATAAAACCAACACTACATTGGAATGAATACTGTTGCAGTAGATAGAAGATAAGGCCAACAGCTGAGGGAGTGCCTGGAGCTGGCAGGCTGCTATCAGGAAATTAGAGTAGATCATAAAAGTGTATTCCCAGGTGTATCTCACAACATCTTAGTGATATAGTGTAAAATGAAATGAACTGATGGAACCTATATGCAGAGGGAACCTGTCTGTCTTACATGTAGTTCATGTGTTTTTTGTAAACTGGTCACTCCCCACCAACGTCCACACAAAGAAAACCAGTGATTTACACAACAGCCGATTTACAGTATATATAGATAGATATATGGGTAGGTAGATATAGATAGGACGGGATAGGTATGATAGTTAGTGGTAGGTAGGTAGATATAGATTGGCAGGGGTAGGTAGCTAGGTATTATTGCATGTACAGCCAAGATGAAGAAGACATTCTAAACCAGTAGTGCACTTTAACCCAGACACACTATTATTTCAGAGTACGTTTTGAGACATCTGAGAGGAAATAACAAGCATGTTTTCCAGACAGATTTACGGTGTCATTTCAGGTACAACCCTGATATATATGACCATCTAAAAGGCTGGAACATGCACAGGAGCACATAGAGATTTCCAATAAATGAAATAAAGGCTGGCAAAAAGGGACAAACCCATATATAGACAAAAACAAACCTCAGGTACGGTAAAAATCACATCCACACTGAGCAGCGGTGATGCCATCAAAACCTGAAATATATGTAGTTGTGGAATGTAGTAAGATAAACAGAGGTTCAGTACCGTGACACACACCAGCGAGTCAACCACGGGAGCCTAAGAGATAAGCAGACACTCATGAGGAAAGATTCAACAGTTATATATTCATCGATGTGGCTGCACCTCTGCACACACACACACACACAATTGCTGGGCAATATAGTCACTGTGTATATACTGTACTTGATGATGTATAATTTTATCTTTGTGAAAAATAGATATCCCCTGCTGGTGCAGCATGTCTGCATGAGAGAATGTGGCCAAATTAGAACACATAGAGAACCTGAGTGTGAATGAATGAAACAAAGCTACAGGGGATGGAACAGCACGGTGAGAGAGGATGCAACAAAACACTAGTGTGTGTTTGTATGTGTGTCAAGAGTCAGAGTAGCAGTCTCAGTCATAAATCTGCCGCCAGCCAATCTAATTGGCTATAACCATATATCACTCCATGCTTCTCTGCTGCTATTAACCATGAACCTGGGCCTCCTGTGTCACTTGCACAACATAAATAACCGACTGTACATTCCCGAGGGATGGTTCCTTAAAAACAAGAGTAGTAAATTGCATGTTGCGTGTTGCGTGTTAACCTGAAAGCCATGTTACAGATGCGGTCAAATTTCCTGGAGTCATATCATCATGATGTGACCTTACATTACGTTTAGATACGTTGTGATTGCAGGATGTTTTTCTTTTTTGGCAGCTACACTACTGGAAGTGGCTCACGATACACACTGACCAGCAGCAGACATCATGGTGACCATGGTTTGATCGTTACAAGTGTTAGCAAAGAGATGATGGAGTCATCATAATAATCCTCAGGTGAGGGCATGTAGCGATAATGGTTGAATGGTCTGAGGATCCTTGGGTGCATGACAATGTGTCCCGAAATAGGCATATTATCTACCAAATCGGTCCCAAAATTCAAATAATTCTTAAACTAACAGATATTCAAATGTGCAAACAAACTAGTTTGACTAAAAAGCAATTATCCATAACATGAAATCAGCATACTCATTTCATGTTTTGTAACATGTACTCTATATCTATTTTATTAATTAATTTTCTGGCATAATTTTGAGCATTAAACTTGATTACTCAATTCAAACTTTGTAGTTTCCAAGAATCAAGTTAAGAGAAACACTGCTATAAATGTGGTTTTCAACATTTGAACATATTGGTATGTATAGACATTAATTGTGGTTTATTAATTACTTATAACCCAGAAGTTAACACAATTTTACTCTAAGAGAAAAATGACAATCATAGACGCAGATCATCTTACGTTTACAACCAATGTACTGACTATCTCGATCAGTGGGATTTATTCCTATGAGTGGCGCAGATACTCTCTTAGCATTCTCTGTAAGAGCGACTGATTCATTCACTGTCTCTGTTGACGGCAGACGACGCAAGAGTGATTCACTCTGGAGCTTTTCCCCGTGTGACCACATAAACAGTGCATTACAAGCCTAATCGAAATCTGCCTCTTTTGTGATTCGCACAGAATCGGCACCAACCAGATGAACTCATGCACCACGTGGTGTCTGAGATGAAACCTGGACACACAAGGTGGGCCTCTGAAGTGATGAGCTAATCAAACAGCCAAAAGCATCGCTGGGGAAAAAAATGATGAGGTCACACGCCAGGGCAAGGAAGCTGATTGCTCATGAGAGGAGTGCATGCGCGTCAGGTCAGGTGTGAGGGTTGCGATTCTGTGACATGTGCGGATGTGTGCACGTGGGAAACCTCTAGAAATTAAGTGACAGCTGCAAAGGACCATGAGGTTAAAGAGCGAAAATTAAATCCCCAGACTGGAGCAATGGGGGTGAGAGATGCAGGAAAAAAAGTGGGTATGGCAACAATATATTCTCTCTCACCTACAGTATGTGCAAAAGCATCCTGAAAGGAAACCCTGTTGACGTTTGTGCCTTGCAGATATACTTGATAGTACACGTCAATTAGTCAGCTATTTGTGTTTGATGTCACTTTACTTTACTTTACACGAGCCAGTAATATATACCTTTATAGCAAAACATGCTATAAAAACATGAAAACTTGATGTACTTCAAGGATTTGAACACAATAAGTGTTTATTTTTTGTTCAAGTTTTTCATTAATGCATGATGCAGAAATAAGAAGGGCTTTTCACTGTAAAAGCATTGTGGCTAGAAATTATTCCCGGCTTTACTGACAAAGAAACGAATTAAGAATTAATACAAAAAAAGGACAATTTGTTTTATTTATGTAAAATGTCTTCATAATAATAACTTTCTAAATTTTACGACAGTGTGAAAGAGTCTGTACCACATTAACTAAATGTGACAGTGACAAACTGGCTCTTCCCTACTTATAAACACATGCTTGGCCGTCAGAGATGTGTCCAGTTAGCCTCCAGTCTTGGTACAGTCAAACGGTTTCCACCACTGTGCAAACTGCAACACCTTTTTCCTCTGGTCGTCAAAATTCTCTCTGATCAACTTCCTCCAGCGCCGTGGCTCAAGGTCCATCATGCCACCAACCACTTCCTGTGAAGGCAAGATAAAAATGTTATAACAGAAAAATACTATCGTGTGAAAAGTGGCCTTATTGTCATGTATTTTAGGAACTTCTTTGAACAAATTATTGCAATTTCTACGACATGATGGACGAGGCACAAAAGCCTCCATACACACACTGACCTTGCCAAAGTAATGGGGGAACTTTTGCTCATTTTCAATGACATGAGCGAACCCTCCCTGGAGTCCAAAGTCTACAGCAAAGTAGGGCAGACCACGAGGAACCTAGGAAGGAAACAGAAAAGTGAGGAAAGGATAATAAAATGATATATATGTATATGTATGTAACAAATAAATAAAGAGACAGTAAAATAAATAATAAATAATAGAAGAAAGGAGGGGGTTTGAGACAATAACATACAGAATGTCGGACGTCTTTCGTAGAGAGGTCAACAACCTTCTTGTTCATGGCCCATTCCTCATCACACTCCATAATAGCTTTCTGGAGACACACAGGAAACAGATGTAGGACTACACTTGACATGATATTTCACTCATCCCTGCAATAAGGGCCTCTTTGCAGTGGAGAGACAAAACAGATACAGACCTTAAAGTATATAGGAGCCATATCACCCAACTCCCGGGGCAGCGGGACACACTCTAGGACCATGTGTTGTCTTCTGCGTGGGTTCATGTGCGTTTCCATGAACACACAGTCCAGCTCCTGGGACTCAAACATGCGGACCAAAGTACGCCGGAATAGCTGAGGACAGCGGGAGAGTGACATTTCAGTCATTGTCATTGAATTTGGTTCTAGAGTCATTGTCACTGTAGGCTGGACAGAGTGGACATGGAAAACACGAGCGGCTGACCTGCATTTCTGACCAAACATCCTCATCCAGTCCGGTGGCAGAGCAGTGATGCTGGAGAGGACAGATAAGACAGTGTCCCTCTGTCATTGACACTCCTGCAGGAAGGCTCAGGTACACCTGGACACAACAGCACAAATACAAACTGTACATATCACAGACTTTTTACAGCTCATTTTTCTGACCAATATTTCAATTCATGAATTTTTTCCCAATTTAATCCAAAAAAAACATTTTCACAAAAATAAATGGCCAATTAAAAGTCAGATTTTGATAATAATGTAAAACAATCTCTTATTACAGCTTGAGAAATGTTATGATGATTTTGAACAGGATGCATTTGGGACTTAAAATGTTGTTCTGAAAAGGCTAAAAGCTGTGGGAAATAATGAATCATTTAAGTGCTGAATGAAGCTTCCTCGCCTCGTCACAAAACAGACTACACTCCCGATGCCTTACCTTGCTCCCTATTGCCACTATGAGGTGCTTCTGAAGCTCTTGACTGGTGAAGCAGTAATGACATTTCTCCAGAGAGGAAGCCAGCCTCCTACTCTCTCCGATGGCTCGGTTCCTCATCCTCTCCTCCTCCATCCCCTCACCCTCCCGCTGTGCTGCACTTGACACAAACATGTCATCCAGCGTGTAGTTGTCGCCGTCTGTCTTCCCCATCATCTGGGAGAGTCGAGTGGAAGAGCACAAGCGGCGGGGATGAGACCGCGTGCACGCCAGACGAATTTGCGAGGAAACGTGCAAGCGGAGACGTATATGTAGGAAAGAAGAGAGGATAAGGGAGACGGTGAGCAAAGTTTGACAGGCGTTTGGTGCCTTATTTGGCAAGAACACAAGTCATGTGTGGGACATTCAAGCAAATTAAGAAAACGTAGAAAAATAAAACATTCTAAACAATTTTCAATCCCATAAAAACTACAATAGTGAGACACCAACTGTTATTTAACAAACTCACTGATTGGTTTATGTAGGTGCTGATGCAATACTACTGGCTGTGCCATTTCATGTGTGTGTATGTGTGTGTGTGTGTAATATGCCTGGTCTGCACTGTATGTCGGTTGGTCTCCATGTGTTAACAATGTGAAGCAGGACAGAGCATTGACTCTGGTGTTTCTACGTCTGACGTTCATCACCATGGCGACCAGGCAACAGGTTGGGATCTGTGTGTATGTCAAAGAGCAAGAGAGGCAAGCATGGCTGGTGTGTGTGAGAGAGAGAGAGAGACTCCCTGTGTATAAGAAAGTGTGTGTGTGCGCGAGAGTGAAAATTGGATTAGTTTAGCGACAGTGTGGGAGGAAATGTGTGTGTGTGTAGCATGTGTGCATCGCACACAGGTGTCCATGGGCAGACACTTATTTTCAAAAGCCCACACATGCCACCACATGTACTCCCGCATTTGCATCTACTAATTAGGCACATTGAGTACAATGTTCATTGTAACAATAAATCAACATCCAGGTTTTGGACACGTTCGACTCAACCAACGAATAAATCTTCCACACATTTGGGGAAAGATGCTACAAAAAAATCAGTGTCTTCCATCTTGTATCTTGACAAGCAGTGGCTGTGAATATAACATAAAAATAGAAAGAAGGAGAAAGAAGAAGGAAAGAAGGCCTGTGGAAGATGGTGAATGGATGGGAGAAGACAAAATGAATACAGTCCTTGTTTAGAGTATTGTGTGTCCTGCAGGGCTGTGTAGTGGCAGGAATGTGGTGATACAGTAATAACAATGTAATCATATACAACATCAACTGTTTTCCTTGTCTAAACAGAGGAGTGGAAAGGGGAGAGAGTGTCGAATGGCTGAAATCTTGTGGACAGAAGCATAAATGCAACACAAAACCACAGTCAGGAATATTTCCATATTGAGGCAGCATTTCAAATAATTGATACAGTATCAAATCATGAAATATGGCTATATTTTAGTGTATCTATATACATTTACAACCCTAGCATCCAAAATTATTAGCAATGAAAGGTTTTACCCAAGACAAATGTAAACTAACATTTACTAACTAACAACATGGTTCTTTGGACCACAAAACACATGTAACAAAAATGTCATACAATTCATAATGTATAAATGCACAATTTGAAAGAACAAGACTTGAGCTGCTGTCATTAAAATAATAAAAAAAGAACATGGATTTCCCTCAGAGATTATTAATACACTTGGCTACATGCTGGCTAGTGAGTGAGGGCTTGTGTCGTGCCGTCTTGTGAGGAGTATGAATCATAACGTTCTGCTTAATATTTTTTAAGATAAATGTTATGGTCTGGTCAACAGTCTGTTGCTGAGAGACGATCAAAATTAACTAGTTTTATTATAAAACCAAGAAATGTCAGATGTATAATTCCATTCTTTCAATTTTTACATTTAAACAACAGATGATGGAGGGTTAGAGATGTAAAACTAAATAAAACTATTAAGAAAATGTAGAAGTGTAGTGTGATGCAGGAATGATAAGATGAAGCCAAGACAAAATACAGTTCCCTCTTTCTTTCGCTCTCTTGCAGATCATAAATCTATAGCTGTGATTAGTTGCGGTATTTATAGAGGCCCTGCCATGGTAACTGTAGATGTATTTTTAGTGTCATTCTTTGTTGGTGCAGAGTGTGTGTGTGTGTGTGTGCGTCTGTGTTCATATGCATATATGTTTATGAGTGATTGAGTGCTCACTCATAAACAGTGTTAGAAACAATATACACATATATATATATATATATATATATATATACACATACATACACATATATATATATACACATACATATATACATATACACACACATATATACACATATATATATATATGCACACACACTGTATATTATAACAACTATAAAAAATAGTTTAAGTTTAATCATTTTCAGTAGGCTGTTATTAATGAGGCGTGACAATGAGGACTGTTGAGGACTGCCTTGGTGGAGGTATGACCTCTTTTGAATGCTATTCTGTGCATTAATAAGCATTCAGTTACAGCTGAATTAATCCACTGTGATGTCTCCTGGCTAGGCTAACAGAGAGGTGTGCATCCAACACGTTCTGATTTATAAGCATGAGATCACTTATTCTGAACCATCATACCTTACCATACCTAGTTTCAGATGACATTTTAAGGTCCATAAGTTGTTTCATGTACTCTGGCCTTCATATTTAACCTATGGGCCCTCTGGTTCTGGCATTTTAATCATCACCAGGAGAAAAAGACTAAAACTCATGGAGAGACAGCGTTTTATCACTACAGCCCATGTTTATGGAGCGGCCATCCTGATGTTCTGAGGGTAGCAAAGAACTTTCTTTTTTTTCAAAAGCAAACTCAAGACCTGGCTTTTGATTAACTTTCTTTTACCCATTATTTTATTTATTTATCCATCTACTTTTTACTTTTCTTAACTCTTATTTTAGTACCGTACTTTTTAAATTGTAATCTCAGATTTGTTTTATTTTCATCCCTTAATTTTAGTACTTTTAATTCACAAATGTATGTTGTTTCCAACATGTATGAGTTGATTTACTTTATTTATTTAAGCTGCTTAAACTGCAGATAGTGAGTGTTATTAAATTTTTTTCTGGTATTATTTAATACTTACGAATGTAAATGTTTTAATGACAAAGAAAAAGGTGTTCCCCGATGAAAACTATTGAGTCAAAATATGTTGGTTTTAAACCATGAATTAATAAACTTCCACTTCCACTACATGGATTTCCTTCTCTCTGTTTCTTAAATGATGGCCTGGATACGTGATCCAAATTAGGCATGAGAAACTGCAACAACTTGACAAAAGCCAGAGTGAAAGCCAACTTCTTCCTCCACGTGCGTGTTAGCCAAACACAAGTACAAACAGTTCGGTCCTGCACAGATTCATTATTTTCAACCTAGTGGAACTAGTGTTTCCACATCAGACATTTTGTTTTCCTTTGGCCAGAGGTAACTGGCACAATGTCAAGTACAAACTCTGAGCTGTCAGAGTGAAGCAATGGCAGAGGTTGAGGGGACAACGAAAAAAATATTTCCAATTAAAGTAAATTTTCCTTGTTGCTAATACATGCAGCCTGGTTTCTTTGACTTTGAAACAGCACAAGTGAACATTTTTAACTCTTTTAAAAAAAAAAACAAAAAAAAAAAGTTGTCAGTTGTCAGTTGTCATGTATATTGTAAGCGAGGACAGTTGGTGAAACAGATGAGGACACAAGGGACATGGCAAGACGTAGATAGTTGATCTGCTGTGGCGACCCCTAAAGTGAAGGGAGACGCCGAAGGTAGAAGAGGAAACTCTTCAGTTGTTAAGAGTGTGAAAAACTTGACCCTTGTGATCGTAAGTGATAATTTTCTACGGTCACTATCTTTATTAGCGGTCACAACTTTTGTTCTGGTAATAACTACAATTCAAATGGCACTGCCAACTGAAATAGTTTTCCATTTCTTACCTTGGAAGCCATGCGAGAGTAGAGGGCATTCTGATCTTGAGCAGAGCTCATCTTCTCCCTTCGCACCATCTCCTGCAGACCAACATTGTCATCATCCTGGAAATAGCGCACGCGTTCTCCATCGGCATGGGTTTCAATCTGAATTTTTAAAAAAAGTAACAGAGTTACTTAACGTCTGCTGAATGCGGTGTGGAAGTGTGAGACAAGGATAGTGAACGAAAAAGGGGAGAACACGCTGAGTATAAGAGGACAAAAAAAGAATGAAATGTGAACAGATGATCAGACACAGAGTCTGATCATGAGTAAAAAGGGAAGACGGTATAGTAGGCTAGAACAAAAAAAAACACTTAAAATAACCAGTGTGTTGTACTGAGAGGTGTCTTATCATTTATATTAAAAATGTTTCAACTCTGAGAGGAATAAAGGCCCTACTATCATTACACACATACCCAACAACAAGGAACACATAGCAGAACACAATCCTAGGTAATATATATTTTTGACATGTGCATAGCAGCTGATTTTTCCTGGGCATTTTTCTTTTTCTCTGAGAACTTCTCGATCCCAGGTCGACTACAAGCTCTGCTGCTACATTCACACCACATCCCATCCCCCGCTCTCCTTACTGGTTTCGTTTTCCGTCGTCCTCCGTGGGGTTCATGTGTTCTAGAGGGGGCCTTGACTGGCCAGGCGCGACCGGAGTGATCTGTTCTAAACAGCAGGAGCTCCTGGTCTTCTGTGGATTGACCTGGTACCTGGAAACAGAAAATACAGCCAAATTTTGTATTGGTTTTGTTTTTTTTGGTTACGTCAGGCCCGATAAAATGAATTCCCAGAGGGTTAAACTATTCTTTCTTTAGTCTTTGAAGCATTAAACCTAATTAAAAACAAAACTCATGTCTGATTTAGTCCATTGTCTCCAACAAATGTCACTGGCCTCCATCACAGAGAGCCCTAAGGCACTAACCTCATTAAGGTCTGGAGTCTGAGTGTTTTAATTAGTCTTGTTACAAACTAACAACTGTCTTGTCAGGATGGACGGCATCGTTGATTGTGAATTAGTCTGCTTTTAGACGTCTACTAAAAAACAGGGCTCAATCGAATTTAAGAATAATCAGATTTGCAGTTTAAAAGACGAAATGTTTTGGAAAAAAACACAGATTTAGACTGATTTCACATTTTTTAAAATGATAAACATAATTGTGTAGGGTCATCTGGATGATTTAATTAAATGTTTTACAGACTTTCTTGGGGAACCTTTGAAAAAAAAAACTTCATTTGGAAGAGTGAATGGGTTCTTTTTAATATTCAGGCAAAACTGTAGCGCTCAACACAGGTCTGTGCTTTTTCAAAAGGGGCATGCTTATTATGAGGAGCTGAAAACTGTATCCTGCCATTTTATGCAGTACTTTTAATTAAATATTTTTTTGTCGGAATATAGATTAAATTGGGTAAAAAACAAAAATAGTCTTATGTGACCACAGCCAGTGTCTGATTGGACTGCCTATAAAAGACAGGACTTAGACAGACATGGTGGAAGCAGCAGAGAATGACAGACTGTTAGAGGAAAGAAAGACACAGTCAGACGGACTTGTCAGAAAAATATGACAGGAGAATGTTTCTTCACTCCAGTTGGCACAGTAAACTGATATGAGGCTACACAGACACACACAAAGAGAAAAGTCAATCAAACCAGTGAATGATGAAGAGAAGTCAAAAGGTTTCCATGATAAGACAGATTGGAAGATTCTCAAATGAGTGCACATCAAGGACACTCATCTTTAAGAGGGCCAAAGTACCTCTCAGCTGATAAGTGCACTAAAACCTACAAATTACAATATTTCCTCTACAACTGTATGGAGGATTTCACCCTAGTCTCTTTATTTGGACAGGACAACTTTACTGGGGATGAATTTGGACAAACATACAAATGATGATATATACAGGTTATATAAATAACCTGTATATCATAGCCTGCTTTCCTGCTTGTTAATAAATCTCTGAAGAGAGTCTGCTTATTTCAGAAGCACGTCACCATCCATTTATGCGTGTGCTGAGGTATCAGGGCACATAAATTGCTTGAAAGACTTATTTGTTACAGACAGAGAGGTATTCATACTCTCTCTGTTGTTTTTCAAACATACGCATATACACAACAGGGCACACTGAGAGTTGCAATCCCTTAAGGACATTTGCCCCAAGAATGATCTTCTAGAACATCAAACAGAGTTGTTTTTATATAGAAAAACAAAAAAACTACTTGAAAACTTGTTTGTGAGGCTCTTTTCTTGCCTGCTGCATGATGTGAGAGATGGATGTTGCATTATGTGCATGCTCTGTGTATGTGTGTTCATGTCTATAAGGACAACTTAAAAGGTTGTTTTAGGGGTTAAAACATGGTTTTAGGTTATTATAAGCTTAGGGTTAGAATTGAGTATAGATTAGGGTTAGGTTAAAGATTAGGTTTAGGGATTTAGGCTAGGGAATGCATTATGTCTACGAGAGTTCTTATTAACGATCCTGTACAAGAATGTGTGTGAGGGTTCTTGTGTACTCTCATACTCATTCATTGACCCATCTATGTGTGCAATTTAGCACGTGATTGTGTGTGTGTGTGTGTGCGTGTGTAGAAAGCTTTTAATAGAAATATTTAGGAGGGAATTGGAACTTTGTGGTCATTTTGATTACTCTATTTTGAGGTGCAGTTGAGTGTTAAATTAGTTTTGTTATCATTAAAAAAAAAAGTGTATATCTAATACTGTGGCTCCCTTCCGTCACACTAAAACACTCAATGTGTAATTAATGTACAAGACTTACAGAGAGAGCCTACAGACCTGGTTTGATTTATCCGCTTCAACTTTCTTCTTCTGGGCAGCTTGATTTTCTTTGGCTCTCCGTGCTGCATCCAGCTGTGACTTTAGTTTCTCAACCACGGCCTGAAACACACAAATACACAAACACATGTACATATATTTGTGATTAACACTTTAATAATAACAATTAAATGACTGCACTGTATGTATACAGTATATATATATACACTGTATGTATAAATATATATATATATATATGTAGCATCACCATCAAGCTTTATCTAAAGTCTATATAAAGCTGAATATTCTCAAAGATTTGCATTTTTTCCCAGAAAATGTTATTCAGCAGTTGTCTGATAAAAGAGGCTTTTTGAGGTTATACACAGTGTGTAACTGAAAAATTATGCAGGGCTGTGAGAAAAAAAAGTGTACATACACACAGAGAAGCTCTTAAGCCATATGCTGTGGCAGATATTAATACCTTTACGTACAGAGCATTAAAGTGCCTGATGGTTAAATGCACTCAACAGGCACTACATCTCTCACATACACACACACACACAAAAAGATTTGGGAATACAGGTCTGATTGCTTTGTCGTGTAGGGAGATGCTGACTGTCAGGATTTCACCACTTAGTACTAAAGGTGTGAATGTGTGTATCTAAGTGTGAGTGAAAGTGTGTGCTTGTCGGTCAGCCTTTTGACACATGGGCAGTTAAGTGCACAGATCAATAAAGACAATAAATTGGTGGATCCCCTGATGGGCAGTTAAATCTATGCAAGGGCTACAAAGAAAGGTGCTGAAGAAAAAGGAATCGGTCCCCTTTAAAGCTGAAGTTCACAAATAGTTACTGAATTTGCCTGTACATCGAATAGTGAATAAGATTTGTAGCTTTTTTAGATTTACAAAAACTTGTTTGGTTGGAGTCAATACCTTTTACCCATTTATGCACAATATCTCTGAAGCTTGTACACAACTAACAATTTAAATCGAAAACTCTAAAAGTAAATCAAAGTTATGTATGAACTAAAAGACACTTTGCGGATTTTATGATTGAACAGTTGTGATGACATTTTTATGGACTAAATAAATACTTCTGGGTGTTACACTAAAACTCGTGAAAAGGTTGTTGTTTATTTAGCCAAGTTTAACACCTGACAACATGTGTAAGTACCACGTTATTTCAGCAGAGTCTCGAAAGCTCACTGCAATCTAAACACTTAAGAAACTCAATATATTTGTCATTTCATCAGCAGATTAACCAGCAGAGTAAATTCAATCAGAGGTAGTAGAGACTCACAGTAACATAATGATAACCGACTCACCGTTTTGCCCCTGAGCTCTGCTTTCAGCATCTCGCTTGCCAGTCTGTTCATCTCTTCTTCTGAAAGCAAAGGAGCCTCCTCTTCCTCACTTTCACTCTCACTTCTGTGGGAACACAAGAGGGTGCTTAAAGGGCAGTGCAAAAGCAAAAAGAAAATCAAACATTTTCTCATATTAATATTTGGGCCAGTTGGACATAATATAATGTCCCTTTTTCAGGTTTTTTCCAGTTATTTTCCTGCATTTAAACTCATCCTTACCCTCGCTCCCTGGTAATGATCCCAAAAACCTATTTTTAATATAATTCCAATACTTAGTTGTTTTCTTCTGAGCTCTTACAGTGTTTATGTGTGATGATTCATTGGAGTCTTAATGCCCTAAAGAAATCATCATAGCTTTGCCTGTGAGATTCTGAACTGCAGTTTGGAACGCATCGTTCTAGGCTATTACACTTCTCATGGCCTCATTTCACTCTGCTGCCACACTGCAGGCTCATTTCATGCTGCAGGGGTTCCGCATGCTGGTTTACCCAAACAACTTAGCCTAATGAGGCAAAGCACAGAATTAAGACGACTATACAAAGCAGTGATACTGCGACATCTGGCCCACAATGCTGCTATAAGTAGGACTGCCATGCAAACATGTCAGATGTTGATGTTATCTTTTCGACTCTGTTTCAAAGAGTTTCTCTGCCACCTGTGTGATGGTTTTGAATGTTTTGTATACTACATCATACTACAGGGAACAGGGGTTGAAATCAGCATGTATGAAAGGAATGATGAGATGAGATGACCAAGAGACGAGCAATAACATAGTGAAATTAGCAATAAGCTGTATTTGTATCACAAATTGTATTGTATTGAGACAAATGACAGATGATGTATTAGTTACAGACTCAGAGCTAATATGAAGTAGACTTAAAAACAAATAAGGACATTTGAGAGTTTTTAAAGGTCCATTCAAAATAATCAGTTCATCAATCACATGACTAGAATGACAAAGATTAATGGAGGGGATTTATGTAAGAACATCTCTGATATAGCTGAGATAAAAATATATGAACATGATATATTAAAATATTATATTAAAAATCTTAAAACCTTGGTGTCGTCACATCAGCTGCGTCACCATGTGTGCCATCTTGAGGAGCATTTACAGATTTCCCAGGATCTTTCTCCTGATGAGGTTTTTCAAAGTGCTCAGATTCATGGGCTGGTTTGCTGCTCCTCTTCCAGGCTGCAGCACCAGTGTCAGGTGGACCAGAGTCTTCATCATCAGACGTGGGTTTCAGGAATCCTGAGGCTTGCCGAACTGGAGGACAACGCTCTGGTGAAGCACAACAAAGACACGTAATGGGTTTGAAGGCTCTTGGTATGTTCGACTGTGTACAATAACATAAGACTTATTTTCATATTTACAAAACAAAGATTAGAAATTCGACTTTTAGCAAAGATTAAAAGGTAAAAACTGCACATTAGCCCACATGAACAACGACTCAATGCAGCCATTGGTGTTCAAAGCAAAATGTAGTTTACTTTTGCAAGATTTATCTCACTCTGACATGGATCAGAAAAGGCATCGACATCAACCCACCTTCACCATGGTCATCATCTTCCAAGGGTTTCAAGAAGCGACCTTTTAGTGAACCAAGAGTAAGGGAACGCTGACTCCAAGACGACGACGGCGACAATGATGATGATGATGATGATGATATGCTGGGTTTGTCTCGTTTTCTATTAATTTCCTCATCTTCTCTGTCCCTCTCCCCATCTCTCCCCACACTTTCCCTGTCTCTTCGGTCCCTTTCCCTGTCTCTTCCCTCCCGTTCCCTGTCTCTATCATTTCCCACCCTTTCCCTGTCTCTATCTCTTCCCTCCCTTTCCCGGTCTCCATCTCTATCCCTGTGTCTGTCCCTGTCCTTCTCTTTATACCCGTTTTCATCTAGACCTCTCTCTTCTCCTCCCCCTTGATATCCGTCCCTGTCCCTCGCTCCCTCCCTTCGCCTTCCTGCACGGTATCGCTCTATATCTTGGGGTGACAAGTCTCTTTCACTTTCATTTCTTCTCCACCGGCCTCCGTCTTCCACATCTCCCTCTTTTTTCCTCCATCTCTCTCTGGTGCTTCTTGATTGGCCATCTCCCTCTCCTCGTCCTCCTCTTCTTCCTGTCCCCCTTCCATAAACAGCTTCCTCAGCTTCATCAAGTTTCTGCTGAAATTCTTTCATTGACTTTGAAGTGACAAACAAAAAGAGACAACATTAACATACTTGAACACAACTTCATTCATTTAACCTAAATAGTATTCAGCATAATTTGTGCCCGCCCAACTTGCATGCCAACATGTGAGCGAGTGCCAGTGTGTCATCAGTTCTCACTCCATATCTCTCAGCCACCACATCACTGAGGCTACGCTGCTGCCTCTCTGCCTGCTCCTTCATCCTCTGGTAGCTCTTCCTCAACCAGCCCAGGCCTCCATCATTAACTACAGGACCTGCAATAATGGAGGGAGCAAAAGGGTTAAATCAAAGCTATTACAAAAAACATCCCCAGTCCTTGGTGTTACTCATAGTTTGCATATTGACTTTGGCAATGACTCAAAAATAAAAAGTAAATACATTAATATAAAACCATGTTAATCAAGTGCCACTTCACTGACAAATGTTACTATGATATTAATATTGAAAGAAACCTAGACGATAAGGAAGAGGATCACAACATGGACATGAAGACATTAAGACTAAAATATTCATCCAATTCCACATTAAAGCTTCTTTAATACAGAAAAAAATACTTTTCCTGAGTGACTGGTCCCTGTTAACAGAACAAAAAAATATGTCTGAAGCCAGCAGATAGGAATTGAGAAACAACAGGAAAAGAGAGAAGAGCAGGGATAAGACTGGATTGAAATGAGCAGTCGGACCAATTTGAGCTGCATGCCTTTTTCCATTTGATAACTGACATAACTTAAAGCTTTGAAATTACACCTTCGAGTCATATTTCTCTGTATCAACAGTGGATTTCCATGTGTGCATGGATATAAGTAAAATAACATCTATTCTGAGACATTATTTTTTTACACAGCTCAATAATAATAATCCCATTGACTTGGCTTACCTTTGTTTACTGCAGTACTAGCCTTCTCCTCTGGGGGCAGACCAGTTCCTCCATTCTTCCAGTATGGGTTTAGTTCCAATTTGTGTAATCCGGCCTGCGGAAAACACACACATGCAAATTTAAGTACATCTGAAATAAAATGTCAGCAAAAAGTGAACATGCAAAAGACACCTTTTAGCAGCGGGGACACAGTTTTTATAAAAACAAGTATAAAAGCAAAAACAAACTTTTTTTGCAAACTCAGATTTAATCAGAAATGGAAACAAAATGTGATGCTGTATAAATTAGAGTTTATAATCTCTGCCAAAGCCCAAACCGAGATTTACCGCCACCTTCCTCAGGCTTGTGATCATATTTGCCAATCACATAGTTTTTTGCTGATAGCCCTAAAACTGTGTTGTCAGAACAGCACATCACCTGCGCTCTCTTGTCTCCTCTGTGACTCGCGGCGACTTTTTTGGTCAGCTGTGATGCGTTCACTGATGCTTGGAAAAATCCACTCGGTAACTCTCGCTCTTGTCTCCTCTCACAGCATTGCACATACATATACACTTGTCCTGTCTCTAATATTACTAGGGACAATCGGGTTTTTTCCAAATTTTGGTAGGGACATGTCCCCAATGTCCATAAGCAAACCCATGCCCTTTAATCGGCCGGGCCAGGGCAGAGTCAAACAGAACATTAAAAAGAAAAACAAACAACCTGTTCAATGGCCTGAGCTTTTGCCCTCTCCTCTTCTTTCTGGCGTTCTTTCTCAGCCCTCTTATCAGCTGTGGAAGTGGTCTTCATAGCCAGGAAGTCAAAGGTCATCCATTCATCCCTCTATTAAACAGAGACAAGACCAAAAAAAAACAGATTCAAGTACACATGCACAAAAGAGAATCAAGCATTTATCATTCTGAAACTTCTATGTGATAAAGAATTGCTCCAGGTGACATGTGTCAGAATGTACAAAACTTCTTCAAATTCTCTGTTGACCAGGAAAAGCAAACACAAAAACAGGTGATCTGCCATATTAACAGAACCATCCTGAATCAAAACCAAACCACACATAAGAATGGAAAGATAACTGATAGGCTAGAAAACTTTGTGGTGACTTCATACTTTCTTTGGATTATCCAGCGTCCAAGGAATTGGAAAAAATGCTTTACCTGAACAGTCTGAGCTGGGCTGAGGTTGCTCTCTGAAGGCTTGGACTCATTGGAAACCTGCCATGGTTTAGCAGCTTTTGTCTGGGGCTGAACCTCAACCCACTCCTCCCTAGAGTCCTGACAGAGAGAGAGACAGAAATAGAGGGGGCGCGAGGGAAAGAGACAGAGAGGGAGAAACAGATTATCATATCAAAACAAAGGATGAGAATATAATAAACAAAGGGTGAGAATCAAAGCTGAAATTTAAAAGCCACCATTGCTGTAAAATTAAAAATTCATGGGGAATGGTTGATTAATTATAGATTATGATCTACCAAGCATAAATTTCAATCAACAATAGCCCTGTGAAATTTAAGCCACTTATAAACGATTTTACTTTTACTTGGTAATAACGTTTATCATTAAATCAAGACCTAATGAGATGTGCAACCTTACAGATAACAACTGCTGACACAGACTTTTTGATGGGTGTTGTGGGAGATCTATCAATTTACCTCTGAGCTGTCACTCGAGCCATCTTCTGCCTCCACCGTCTTCTTCTCCTTCTTGGCCTTCTTCTTCTTCTCCTTTTTCTTTTTGGATTTCTTCTCTTTCCTCTTCTTGCCCTTCTCGTCCTATAGGTAGATTCAGATTCTATGAATTACATTTTAATATACTGTTTGTAATTAAGATATTGAGGTGTGCACATGAAAATCATGAATAACAATTTTCTTCAGTGTTTTATTTTGCATCTATCAAGGTCTTGTTTCTTCCCTGGATAATTACTTTAATGTAAAATCCTAATTGCAAAAGAATTAATGTAAAAGTATAAATAAATGATAATACAAATAGACATTACTGTCACTGGAGACAGTGTGGAACAAGTGTATTATGCTGTAAACTGGCAACACATTCCCCAACTTTAAATCATGTCACTTCCAACGAGACCTAGGGGGCAAGAAAACAAACCACGTGTCTGCTTCAGCTCAACATCTACATAAATCACAGGATACCAGGAGACCATCTGAAAACATAGGCTGTGACTGTGGGGTGTCCGTTCATTCAATAATGTAAGGTTTGAAATGATGCGACTACCTGAGAAAACAAGATTAATTAATTAACCATAATTGTTTCATGCGTGTGATATTTTAAACATATACAAATAATACTTTAAAATTTAAATAGTAAAATATAATTATATCAGTGTTGTTGAGATTCTATATATACAACCAAACAATGAAAGGGGGAGGTTCTCTTTAAAGGAGAGGTTTGTACCACTCAATTTGATATCTCAAATGTTAACACTAATGAGTGAAATCAGCGATTCAGTGAGTCATAGGGGATATCGCTCCAGTCTGTCACTGAGCTGTGTAGCCACATGCGCATTCAAGCTTGTAGGGGGCCTGGCTTTGGCAAAAGCAGCGGAGAAAAGGGGCAGGAGTTGATGTTTGTTTTTCATTATACAGCCTGCTCTTGTGAGCTTTTCCTGAATTGTGGATGCCGCCTTTAATATACTTTTCATACACTGCCTTATTTTACTGTATCCACAACTTAAAGTAAATAAAATAAAGCATCTTACTTCCACTATATGTTGTAGCCTCTCGTTGACCTCAGGGAGCATCCAAGTGTCCTCCCCTCTCTGCCTCTTCAGCTCTTTTTTCCTCTCTTCTCTCTCATACTGCTGCTTGGCCTTGGTGACAGGAGGGATAAAAGGGACATAATTCAAATAGAATGCAAGTATTACAATTCAAAGAACACGTACATTTAAATTTTCAAACATAAGCATCTACTGCAATTTTAATATAGTGTCAAGCTGGACTGATTCTCAGATGCTGTTGTAAAATTGGGATTTTAGTTCTTGATTTTTTGTTCAATGTGTTGTCACTAAAGGAGATTAGGGTACATCATGACAAATTCAATTTCACCTCAGAGACAGTCCACAGACTGAGCCGAGTAGACTAGAACAACTAGCACAAAAAGCTATTAAAGGTAAAGAAGAACAGAGAGATAAAGAAATATTTACAATGTGGGTGTTACCTAGTAAAAAAGGAGCATACTATACTTCAAAATATTGTTGTATTATGAAGTATGTGGTATATTGTTCTTGAATGCCTTTTTGGCATTTCAATAAGCAATCTAAAGAAGAACATAATGGATTATAAAAATGGAGACATAAAATATTTAAGACATTTAAGCATCAATATGCATTTTAGCTTTACAATTATCTTTGCATACAATGGCTGTGACGTTATGTACTATTCAAACACAGGATAAAATCAGACATGTGAGCCGTGATGATAACGTCTTCTCAACCTTTATTGCACATCTCAAGAAGACAGTGTCTGCTGTGAGTAAGTCTATGTTTGATTGACATGTAAACAAAGCTGCACAGCAAAAGCACTGATGGAAAATTGTGTGTGCATACAGCGAGTGATTCCAACGAGCCCTGTCCTTATGTTTACACTGGGCACCGTGGACAGCTGCGACTATAACATAAAACACCGCTCCAGCAGGTCTCTTATCTGCCTCGGTCAGAAGTGTTTATCCCCTAACTCACTGCCTCCGCTTGTCCACGAACTCATTATAACGCCAATGTGAAGACTCACGAGTACGCCAAGCTTTACGAGACACGTGGGAATAAACACACACGCCAATGTATTAACACAAATAAGGACAAGCGTGAACCATAAGAAATATCCTCCTTCTCTTAAGCGTGCGTTACCTGCTAGTCAACCTAGCATGTTAGCTTTGATCCGGTCCGTGAACTCATCGCTGACGACACTATCAACACCAAACCTAGATTTACAGACGGCGCTGTTGTTTTCACTCTACATAGTTCATACCTTTTCCAGCACATCTTGTCGGGCCTGTCGTTTATTGTGTTTTCTTTCGTCGATACCGCTCGTACTTTCGAAATTCACTCCGTACGACGCCATGACGCCGACGTAAATGTTTTGTTAAGTGTCGCAAAACTGCAGCAGTTTACGGCAACTGCTCATTTGTGGTTATTGTAGTCAGGTAAAAAAAATGAACAAAAAGACTTGGAAGTGCATTGAAGATGAGACTGATGTGACGAGAGGAAGAACCCAGAAGGATTATAGAACGAGAATGAGGATAAAAGAACGAGGAGAACTTTGAACTGTGATAAAGAACGTAATTAGGGACTTTGAATTTGGATAAACATTGTGATCAGTGGCATGCACAGACATTTGGAAGGGCAGGGGCGATTGCATCACTTTTCTCCACTAAATGTTTTAATTTGATATTTTGCGTTAGAGGCCACAAATTAATGGCAGCCATTAGAGCACTTCCTCCTGTTTACGCCACTCTAGAGGGTACTTAAATGTGTGTCTTGTGACTCAAGAGGGCACTTCAGTGTGCAGTGTTTTTGTCCAGCAGAGCACCAGCGGGGGGGATTGTGACATGTTTAGCAACTTAGAAAGAGCTAAGCCAGCCTACATCCACAGAAGATATCTGCTTAGTTCTCCAAGATGTTTGGAACAACCTACCTGCCAGGTTCTTTCAAAAACTGCATGCAAGTGCTCCTAGAAGAATTGATGCTGTTTTAAAGGCAAAGGATGGTCACACCATATTGATTTGATTCTATTTTTTTCTGTTAGCTCATTCTGCATTTTATAAATTGATGACGAAAAAAAATGAATAATTACAATATGCTTATATTTCTGAATGCATTCTTACTTTACACTTGCCTAAACCAGTACTGTATGTCCATATGGCACAACAAATGTGATTTAAATTAATAAAATGCATATTTTTGAAATAGTCTTATCTACCACACCAACCTGGATAAATCATCCAAACCTGACCACTGCTTAGGAAGCCAAATATATGATTCTCTAATAAGAAAATTAGAGCCAAATATATGGTCCATTACCGTGAAACATTAAGTAATTTTCCCTATTAATTATTGAAAAAGAGAATTATTATATCTGTAGCGATTCTGTGTGGCTCCTTTCCTCTTCCCGTTTACTGGAGCTCTGTAATTTTCCCTATTAATTACTGAAAAAGAGAATTATTATATCTGTAGGGATTCTGCGTGGCTCCTTTCCTCTTCCCGTTTACTGGAGCTTTGTAACCTCCTCCTCAGCGACAGCTAATCAGCACACCTGCATGCAATCATCTCATCATCTTCACCTTTTCTCCAGTGTACATGAACCTGACTCTTCAAACCATCTTTGTCAGATTGTCTGTTTATCCACAGTTGTATTAAAGCCTATAACTCACTCACAACACTTATGATTCGTCAGGTTTTTTATGGACTTATTTGCTGTTTTTTTCTATGCTTCATCTACTCCTAGTATCTGGTTTTTCCTTGGTAAATGAACACTCTCCTCTGATTTAAAACATACATTATCTGCCTGCTACTCTCAAACGTCTTCAAGCAACTTTGTGCATCAATTATTTTTTCATCAGTCTTGAACATCTGGGTCTTGTTGGTCTGATGACACACATAATTGAAATAAGCAATTATTTTCATCATCAAGAACTCCGTCCATTATTTTCTTTAATAACAAACAGATTTTTTTAGTGTCCTTATTGAACTGTGCAGGCAAAATTAAAACCACGTAAAATATTTCATCATGGATTACATAGACTGTGTGTGATGTGCGACACTGACATTTTGAAAGGGTGCTGGGCATCCCCAAAACTCCTGAGCACAAAAATATGAGTATACAGTCCCTTAGTTCTTTCAACTTCAGACCAAAAGCATTTTTATAAGTCACATTTACTTTTCAGTGTAACTACAGAGGGCGTCTTTGAGAACTTGCTCCTGTGTCTAGTATTTAATTTGTTATTCAATTGTTGTTGTGCTGTTTTTCTGTATTTCTGTGTTGCACTGTTGTTGTGTTGACCTTGACAGGTCTCTCTTGGGATAACTTGTATAAATAAATAAATGAATGAATAAATAAATAAATAAATACATTTCAGTGTATTGACTGACTAATTGTGTGAGCTATATACATACCTATACACATGTACATACACATTATTGTACATGAGACCATAAAAACAATGTCTCACACTCTTACATACACACAACAGTCTGTTTCACCTTAATCAATAAACACTTGTCAATAAAAGCCACCGACCGTGGCTTTTATGTGTGTGGGTCATTGACACTTCGAGGAGCCACAGCCACTGACCCATTTCCAACCTGCCACAGAGGGACCACAACAAATTACCACGCTCCACTCCACCGCCATCAATAACTCAATATTCTGCAATTTATTCAGCCTCCACAGCCAACAAGTTAAAAAAAACAAAAAAAAACTTTAAATAAGAATGTAGCATGTGAATGCAAGACAAACAGCAAGAGGGATGAGGTGTGAAGGTCCAGAAACTTCCATCACAGAAGACATTGTTATTAACACACAAATGAACAAGCCAACAGTGACATTTGCAACATTTATAATGAAATTTCTTTCAGACAAACAAGTGCATAGTTCAAGGACACTGAGGGTGTTAGCTGCAACACAGCACACTACAAATCTGACAAATCGGTCATTAATGATGCTACTCAAATGATTCATTCAATATGGGGATTAGGTCAAATGGACACTCTAAATTGAATGTAGGTGTGAGTGTGAGAGCAGATGGTTGTTTGTCTCTATGTGGCCCTGCGATGGACAGATGATCTATCCAGGGTGTGACCCCGCCTATCGCCCTATGTCAGCTGAGATTAGCACAGCACCCCCTGTGCCTCTCATGTCGAGGATAAAGCGGTAGAAAATGGATGGATGTTTGGTGCATTATGATAAACATACACCTTTATTCAGCTGCACACTCACATATCTGACTAAAATACAACAAAATAAACATAACAAATACAAGTCTACAAGTACAGTAGACACAATAAGTGCACACACACAGTTTAATTACAGCTTCATGAATTCAGGGAAGACATAACAGTGAGGTAATCATGACTGCTGATCATCTACTATACAGCACAGGACACTTTGATATGTCAATTTATTTATTTTTGCCGAAACACAACATTTAACATTATGAGGCATGTATTGTGGAACAGAATGCAGATCATAGTAATTACTTAAAGCAGAGGTTTGAGACTTAATTAGTTTATTGATAAGTTGTAAAAGCGAATTATTTTCTTCGACATTAAACCAAATTACATTTTTATTTACATGGCATTAATAATGAATATGTAGCTGAAATAAAAACTATATATCATATGTGTGTGTGTGTGTATGTTAGTTCATCTGTCTTTCTCTAATATAATGCACCAGTTTCCCTGATCGTGATAACTACTCTGTACTGTGACTCCAGCAATCTGACCACACAGCTGCTCCAGCTCCCCCTGCTGGAACACATGGTAATAGCGGTGGAAGACTGGCTTTGGGCTGCCCTCAGATTCTGGTCGAAGAGGAGAACTGGATGAGTGTGATGTGTTATCACTGGGTTTCGCTTCTGGACTGTGAGTGGTATCACTGGACGTGTTGGAGCCAAAACCTGGGCTGAGTGCATGGTCACAGTCTAATCTGGTTTTGGAACTCAAACTAGAGGGTAAACCAGAGTTATCTGAAGCCTTTGTGGGCTTCTCTTTCCTTAAATTCTCTTTTCCACTCTCTCGTGATTCATCTGCGCCTCGCCTTTTCCCTTCTTTCAGATGCCAGGGCACCAACAGATCCTGGGTGTTGAAGGCTGTGCGGTTGGTGTGCACACTAAGTTTGCCATCAGTTACTTTGTTAACATCTTGCATGCCATGAACATGAGGATTTTGTCCATCACAGATGGAGCCAAGGTGTTCATCGGGATGCTCTTTGTTCTGTTCCTTCAGGTATTTGGACCTTTGTTTCTTGTACTCTTGTTCAAAAGCCCACACATAAATGAGCGCTTGACCTCCAGGCTTCAACAGTCTCACCAGCTCCCTCACTGCTGCCAGCCGACGCTCCTACAACACGAAACACACAAGCACAAACTTGTCTCACACGATCAGGAACTTAATACTCCAGAGACTAAAACCACAAACAAACCAGGCACTCAAACATTGCAAGTGTATTTCAAGGCAAAGCAGACTGAGGGATTAAAGGTTATGAAGCATTTTTATTTTATGAAGCAGGGAACAGGGAATCAGTAACTTACTGTGTGAAATTCAACATCTAACAAAATGCTTCATTTTAACATTGCTTATATAATCACATTCATAATGTATAAAAATGTTTCACCAACAGGAAAGCATCCCCGTTTGACCGGTGTTTCTGTGTAGGTTAATATCTCAGGAAAAACAGGAAAAAAAGAAAATAGTGCTTTGTATAAAGATGCCGTCAGACACGGTCTGCTTCTTGTGTCTGTGTGCGCTGTACGTACCTGTGTGGAGAAATGGTGTATGACAGCTATGGAAATACAGGCATCACAGGAAGCTGTTCGCAGAGGCACACCGAGAGCATCAGATACAAATGCTTGGAAACCGCGCTCCGCGCAGATTTGAACGAGAGCACTGCTTCGGTCACAGCCGATCTGAACAGACAAAACAAACACACGTAAAATAAACAAAATAATAAATCAGAGTGCACAAGGTATACAGTACAGACAAAATAGGAATAAAACATATTTTAAGAATAGCACTACATTATTCAACTCATTTTAATGTTAAGACAACTTAAAACAAACTAGACAATGGCTGATAATAGATATCTCCCTTCATGTGAACCATAAAACATGACCAGCATTAACATCTTCACACACTTAGGTAAATAGGTAAAAAAACACCTTTGACTTCCTCAATTACTTGACTGTGGAGCAAACAAATAAGGCTTATAAATCATACTGTAAAACATAAGAGGAGACTCAGCACTTGACACAGCTATTCCTTTTCATTTTACATTTATGAGAATGCTCATCATCAAACGCTGTGACATTTGCTCGTTTTGGTCTGAAAAAGCAACATAGCCCTCCTCAGCGCCGAACAAAGAATAGAGACCAAATTATTTTTAAATCTTGATTTAACATTACACAATATTTTCTGACATTTAATGGACCAAACAACTCATCGACTGAATGATAATGTGCGTGTGCTATCACACAATGGTCATTATACAAGATACAGTGACAATAAAACCCAGAGTGAAAAAAGGAATGTCCCTACAGGGAAGAATGAAGTATTGCAGCAGTAATATATGATGACACTCACAGCTGTCACCTCCGGGTTTACACCCAAGTATTTGCCATTTCCACAGCCCACATCGGCTAGCACACTGCCAGGTGGGAGCGAGGACAGAAAATGGCAAACACGAGGCCAGGGGGAGTGGCGAGTGCTGCTGAAGTGGGAGGCAATGGCATCGTACACCCGGTGCACATACTCCTCCTCCAGACGAGTTGCATCGGCATGGCAACAGGGACGTGAGGGGGGAGATGGTGCTGAGAGAGCTCTTTGACTGTCACAGGATGAAGGAAAGGCTGGACAGAGAAAGAGAGGGAGATGAATGAACACCCATACATCCCCAACTACAACTTATATTTTGTGTATTTTTAAAGAAAATATGCAAAAAACCTTTTATTAACAAGAGAAAATAAGCAGATTGAGGATACGACTGTGGCTTCTGGGTAAATAGTTGAGTAAACTTAGAAAAAGACACATTTCTTGGTGCTACGAACCCTTGAACACATGTATGCCACACATACTGTATATTAGAAATGGACATAGCCTTTCGGTATGAAAAGTGAAGCCTACTGAACGAAGCAGGACGGGCATACCAGTCTGCTGATTACAAAAAGAACTTTGGTGCCAGTCATATCTCAAATCATGATGCCTCACAACAGGAGTTAATTTCACAACTAAAAGACTATGTTCATTTTTACATAGAGTCTCTGTTATGACATTAACTTCGATGAGTAAAATGTGTGAAGAGAAACTGCAAATCACAGTTTACAGGTACACAGGTGGTACTTTGTATCACCTGTGTACCTGTAGGTGTTTTTGTTAACTTTTTGGGAGAATTTCTGGTATAAACACTGACATTGTCAGGACCAGTAGTACTAATGAGGACCCAAAACCTGGTTTTTAAAGAGACAGAGCCTCATTTCTGGGGTCCTGGTTAGAGATAAGATGAATTGTGGTTAGATAGGGATTGGCATCAACTGTTTATTGTTAAGGTTAGTAATTAGGCTTTAGTTCTCTGCGTATGTGTGTGTATGTGTTGGGAGGGACGTGCTATACAGGATGCACACCTCCCTCACAAAACAGTAGATGCTTCCTTGTAGGTTATGTCAAACACAGAGTCCATAAAGTGTTAATGTGTTCAAATTCACTTGTGCTTCTACAAATACTGTGTCAAACTTGTGATGTACAGTATATTGAAATTAATTCACACACTACAGTTACGGTGGAAACTTTTCTCTCATGAAGTACAAAGTGCGTTTAATTTTATACTTTATACTTCAACATTCTCACCACAGTGACAGGGTTCGTGTCTGATCTTGCGGAAGGTGAAAGAAGTGCGGGTGCCCCTCTTGCTCAAGGTAAGACTGCTATTAATCCCGACATCAGATGCTGTGTGAGCAGGGGATTGTGGGTCGCAGGCTGGCACCATATCAAACTTCCGAGGAGTAATCCTAAAAAAAACAAAAGACAAGAGGAAGAAAGAATCTGGCACTGCTGTGAAAATCGAGAGCAAGATAAACTCACTGTCCAGCTCACTAGTTGCCAGATTTGCCAGTCAAAAGTGACCCAAGCAGAGTTTCAAATCTAAACACAATTTGTTTACTCTTCAGAAAATTAAGCTCATTAAATTTAAAATGAGTAGCTTCTGATTACTGTTTTCTAATGGATGTCTGAACAATTATCACTTAATGACATAGTGAAGTAAAATGTACACAGGGAAGTTCTGCATTGGGGGTAGTGGTATTTATAACATGTAAAGATTTCAACGATTTATGACTCCACTTTATGACACTTATGTGCAGAAATCTGGCATTTTAAAATAGTTATATCACCACAATTCCTAGTGTTACGCCTATTACACTTGTCCACCTCTCTTTGTCTCTCCTGGAAAGGAAAACCACCCTATCTGGCAACACTGTAACTCACCCGTGGGTCCAGAGGTATCTGCTCTCTCCCTTCATCACCAGGAGACTCCGTCCTGGCAACACAACCGGAACAAGACGACCATCAGGGTGACGGAATTCCATCACCGTCTATAAAACACAGAAAATATACATATAAAAGCAGTGACTTATTATTCCTGATTTTTCAGCTTCTTAAATATGTTTTGGTAACAAGGAAACATCGATCAGCATTTTCTGAAATATTATGGACGAGGTAACTAATGAATTCACCAAGAAAACAATCACCAGATTAATTGCAGCCCTAGTCCGTATCTCTAGGTATTGGAAAATGTCAACTGTCATCCATATTTACTTGAATTCTCTGATGGGATATTGCTCAGTTCAATTAAATTGTCTTTCATATTCCACCGGAGCCATGTTGTTGTTGTGCAGCTGCACGTCATTCAACAATAATCAACATTTTCCCCTGGAAAGAAGCTTCTGTATTCAATTCTGACTTTCAGTAACCAGGTTTTCATAGATATTATCTGTGATAAATTAAAGGTATGACAGTGCCAATAAGCCCAATATTAAACTCCATTGTTTTCAACAGTTTCAAGTGACGTCACTCACAGAAGAGTCTCTTTGCCTGCTGCTCTCTCACTGACAACCAGGAGAGGCATCTCAGTGTTTGATCCTAATGTTTCTTTACAACGCATAACAGGATGAGCTCTGCTGGGAAATTACATCCACACAATTTCAAACTGCACCTCTCCAACTTCTGACAGCAAGAAAATTGGATTTTGTAAAGTCCACATATATATGTGTGTGTGTGTGTGTCTGTAAGGGCAAGAGGGGGATAGAAAGAGGGGGCTAATGAGAGATATGCTTGCGATTGTGTGAAAGCATAATACAGACACCACCAGCAAATGATCTGATCGTTCCCTCAAACCAGAACACACAGGCACTCTCCCTTCCTCTCTGGACTGTGCTGTTTTCAGCTGAGAAGTGTCAGCTAATCAATGAAACTGGTGGAATGTGACTACGTGATCTCTCACTTACTCACAAGCACAAACACCTATAGAGAGCCAATTTGTTCATTTCTTTCTCCATATGTAAAATGCAAGAACAAACAAGTTCGGTATAAACCTGAAATGTAGGGCGGAGTGATAGGGCCGAAACATACATAACATATGCTTGCATGAAGTTTAAAGGGGTTTCATTTATGTTGACTGAAGTAGTTTACTACTTGACAACACTGAAATCAAGTTATTATGACGTAGAACTTTTATGAAGCTTTGCATCTTTTCTGCAAGAACCTAAAATGAAAATTGATGTTTTTATTACATTAGTTACTGATTTAAGTGTTACTCTCCTGAATTTCATTGTTAATTTAATACAATCTTGTACTTCATCATAGTCTCACCAAACTGTCACAGTCAGATCACACACACCTCTATATGGTTTTACGAATGTATTTTAAATCTCAAAATTGTGGTATGTTAGCGTCTTTATTCTCTAGTTTCACGTTCCCCATTAGCGCCAGATAAAAAATGTCTTCTTTGTTGTGCACGGTATACCTAAAACAAAGACTGCACTGCACTCACACACTCATTGTCAGTCAGTCAGTCAGTGTGTGTATGTATTTCTGTGACAGATGATTGCAAATAGAGTTTCAGACAAGCAGAGACAGGTGGGTGTTCATCAACAGCACCACCCTGCAGAAACCATGCAGCTTCCTAGAACCACATCACATAGAGTCACACAAGGACCAGTCAAGGACAAATGAGAAGCCATACCCAGTGTCTTAAAGGAAAATTATACACATTTCTCCTTTGGTTTAAAATGTATCACAAGCAGAATGACTGTGACACAATTAAGAAGAAGCAGCCTACTTTAATAAATGGCCACATTGCGCATAAGTAAGTATACAAGTATGGTGGAGAGAAACAATGTTGTCAGCAGGGTGACAAAATGTTCTCAATAATCTTACAAGGACACGCACACATAAACACTATCATTTATGACAGCTGTGGCCCTGGGACAGACGAATCACACTGGTCAATGAAGCAACAGTTAATTTGACTGATCAAAGTAGGGGCAAAACAACAGAGAGAAGAATGTCTGAAAACACCAGCTTTAAATTTACACCAACTTCAAAAGGTCCAATGTGTAAGTGAACTCAATTGGAAGACCCCTCTGTTCATTCCTTTCTTCCACATAGTACAAACAATGTTGTTCTTCGTTACTGACAGGTTAAGTGTCCGCTTCAGAATGTGAAATGCACACTCTGGCTGGTCTGTCCGTTCAGGGTGCTGAAGACACATGTGACGCAAGATGGAGGCAGCAACTCTTAGGCGATATTTATTAGTCATTTATTAAAAGTGATCAAGCACTTTTATAAACATTATGGGCAGTTTTTTGTAATTGTTTTGCCAACAAACTCTCCCAAATGTTACACACTAGTCTAACTGTCTCAATCCTTGCTCTTTCATTCTAAAATAAGAAAACCTTTCTTGAGACCAACAAAAATGCACAACTTTCAGTTTAAATATTGTTAACACGCCTTCAATAACACTGACCGATACTGGCTGCACAAGCTGATTGATGACATGTAAAGCCGAGACAAATACCAAACCACAGGTCTCTGGCAGCTCACACACTCAATGCCTGAGTCACTCAATGACGCACACACATCTTACCTTTGCACCGAGGCTCAGTGACAGAATGGTGTCCTCAAAGGCAGAGTGAGTGTCCACATGAGGAGGGATACCTGCAAACATTAACATCATCACACACCAGACAAAAAAATAAAAAAAGGTTCCTCTGACAGGATACTGCTGAGCATTGCTGAAGCTGTGTGTGTCATATGTGTCAACTCATTCTGACATTTAATGATAAATTCAGGTGAATTAGCTTGAGCATTAAAAATCATTATTATTATTAGTAGCTTTTCATCAAAAGCTTATTTTACTTTACATTACATTACATTACATGTCATGTCATTTAGCAGACGCTTTTATCCAAAGCGACTTACAAGGGAATTGAGTCCAACCTGCCAGGGGTGGAGTTGAACTTGCGCCCATGATGTATTTTGCACACAGGGTACCAGTCTTAACCACTGAGCTACCCCACCCCATTATTTAAATCTTAACAAACAAACAGAATGGATGGACTGTTCAATTCTTCATGGGTGCATGATGCAAGGATTTCTGCTGCTACCTTGTGGTAGTAATGGGTAAGCTCATGACATGAACAACATTTAACAAAAGACTGGTTTTAGGAACCAAAAATGTAAAACTAGGTCTGAGAGACCAGCAACTTTATATTAGTTTTACTAGCCTCTGATATGAACAAACCACAATTTAAAAATCTGTATTTGTATCTTTATTCAGTGGTTTGCACACTTCTTTACAATAAATGCATGTTTGAGTTATTCACTAGGATTAATTAATAAGGCTTAAATTCATAACTTAAATACATTTTCAACACAATTTGGAGTTAGAGTAATTTTAAAATAGCATAGTATAGTAGTATTTTCAGAGTATGTATGTAATAAGTTAGGTCACTTCAGATATGACTGGAATAACTCACCCTGTCCAGACTCATACTGGTTGACAGTCAGTTGGTCTGGCACAGTGTTGATGTGTCTGTTCCTCAAACACCGCTCCAGAACAGGGAGACACTCCTCAGGAAGACCTGTGAGTGTGACCATACACATAAGCTTCCAACACATAAGACACATGAGCATACAACACATGTGAATAATTACTTTGTTTTATATATATGTAGTACTCTGCAAAATGCTTAAAGCATCACCAGTTTGGTAGTTTTTATGTCTGTCAAATATGTGAATATGTGAATATATGTATGCATAACGAATAATCTAGTAGCTGTGAAGGACATCAATTGATGGTGCTTAAAAAAGACAATGTTGAGGAAACTCCAGCTAAAGAAAACACTGCAAACAGGTAAAAGGTTATTGTAGGTACACATATGACAAATTGATTTATAAAAGGTGGATTATTTAACAGATTACCTGTAGGTAAAGGCTTATCCTTATCCACATTGTTGTTGTCATAGCGGAATTCAAAGCCATAATGTTTGACTCTTCTGTGCTTCAGGGCCTTTTGAGCTGAAGGTATTAAAATGAAGACATCAATCAGTTCTCAGCTTTTCAATAAATGTACTGTACTTATGTTTGAATTTGTATTACTTACAAATTATACAAACACATTAAAACGCATGATTCATTTAGACTGATGACAACATTGTATATTTAACACCAATATAAATTTTCAAAATAATAAATAATGCCTGATTTGAAATAGACATCAGTAGCACCTTGTAAAAAAAAAAATACTTTGTATACAATCTGTTTTTTCCAGTCAGTCCTTCTCTGTTTTTGTCTTCTTATACAGCTATTAACACATTGAACAGTTCCTCACCACTAACATCACCATCAGTGGACGACCAGTCTATAGCAGTGAGCAACAGGGCTTCTTCTTCTGGAGACACAAAATCTTCTACTAAAACTAATCCTTGAGGCAGAGAAGCAGACTTCTGTTCCTCACAGGGTACTATACACAAACATACACAAGAAATACAATGAGGATTACACCACAAACATAATGACAATCAAAGGGCTATCTTCCAACTTTCTGATAATATGTGAAGTAAACATTCATGTACAGTGTTTAGGACAAATACCTGAGCTGACATAACTGAGATAAAGTGTCACACTATTCTCTCCACATTGAAGCTTCTGTCCATTAAGGTGGACAACTGCTTTTCGAGCACTCTCTTCAGATCTATAGAATGACAATAACAGAGTGTAAGTTTTAAAACCACAACTTTCCAGAGGTAATCAAAAATGTTTTATGAAATGCTACAACTGCACCTGTATGTGACAAATGTGTAAGGTTTGTGAGGAGGCATTATCAGCGTCTCCACCTCGCCCATTTCGTTAAGAACTGCGGAAAGCTCCTCTCGACTAACACCATTTCCCAGGCCACCATTAGCCACCACCAAACTCTACAGATGAAACCGACAAATGCAATAACAAGGGCAAAAAAAGAGAAACACAACAATCTGAATAAGAGAAAACAACACTAAAATTGCGATGCTTGTTAGCAACTAAAAAACTGCATTTCACTAATTGTGCTGGCTACATTTTAATCAGGTAAATAATGGCAAAATAGTGGCTATGATGTGTCCAATTCAATCCTAAAGAATGACAACAAATCACCATGCGGCAGAAACAAGGTGGGAGGTCAAATCCATTTTTGGTGGGCAAAAACCGCATTTATTTGTATTTTATTGTGTCTACTGGCTCCAAAGGGTAAAAACTGTTAGGTGGAAGGCAACCTGCTAGCTCGACAGCTACTATACTTCCTGTGTTTGCAAACGTGTTTATTATCATAATTATAATTTACCTTGGTTGGCTGCGGTGTTGTGCTGATGCCTTCATGTTTCAGTAAAGTGTGACTGGCTTTAATTTGCTTTCGGAGAAGTTTCTTGTCCTCTTTACTCTTTCTGACGGCGCTCACGTTACTTTCCACACAGGCATCCATAGTTCGTCGTTCTATTTTGTCCGGGCACAACTATTGGTGAAGGCTAATGGTTCCGGTAGAAACTCCTCAGCTGTCAGGCGCAGCACGGAGAGAAAAGTTTTTTCTGTGCAGTAGAAATGTCCTGTAGCCCAAGTGAAGAGGCTACGGAAAAAGATATGTATACTGCATTATTGTATTCATAAGTTATCCAAAAAGTTACAAAGTAACTTAAAAGTAAATGTAATGAAGTAAATGTAACTTGTTATTACCCACCTCTGATAGCACTCACTGATTTCTCATTATGTGCTATATGATTGCTATCTAATATGACGTTAAAACTTTCTGCATTGTTTCCTGCATTTATTTCCTAATCTTCATAAAAGCATTCTTTCCTTCTTTTCCTCCTACAATGTATACATGAGGACCAATACAGGTAAATAAAGTCTATATTTTGTCAATTGCTAATGTGCCTGTGGTATTTTTAATATCACACTATCACACTGGGATTGCCTTTTCTTTGATTCCTATCTTTTCTGCTCTCATACCCCATCCCTATGCCGAGGGTATTTTCCTGTGGCTCCATTATAAAGAACCTACATACTGATGGTAAGTCTGGGGTGGATACCTCTCTAATCCCCTCTCAATTGCCAGACAAAAATGCTCCATGGATCATACTATAGGCCTCTTTAACTTTAACTCCGCATGCTATGGGATAGAATGTCAAAATAGAAAGTGGCTCTATTTTTATCCATCGCTGTCATCAGATTTTGGAGTATAACTGCATATTACTCATTCATGATAACACATTCATTCCACTTAATCACTTACTCTATTCATATAGAACTTTTCATACAGTTAGATGTACTTTAGAGTACGTGAGCAACATGAGCAGCACACATAAACAAACAGAATTCAACACCATATACTGTATGCCACATCAGATGTGGATTGATACAATCAGTGACATTCATGGAATGAGTGCAGGATTGTAATTGATAGATTTTGTGTATGGTTTGGTCTGTGGTACAGTACAGTGCTTGGCCTGGTCACATCACTCTGCTTCCTCACTGAAAGGAGCCAATTAAATCAGATCCTGTGTATGAATTCCTGTCCAGCCAGATTAATGATAGTACAGTCCCTGTGGGTGCAAGTGTGTGTTCCATCATGCATGTGCATGCACGTCTCTGTGTTTGTGAGCAGGAAACATTTGTGCACGTGGATCGGTGCATGCCCACATGCATTTATACACTGGTGTGTTGTGTAATGGACACCTCACCTGTTCTCAGCCATCTCTGTGATTACAATGCCAGGCTGAGCTGTTGGCCAGTGGGAAACCTGTCGTCTTAACAGCACCCTCAGTTTAGTCTACAAAACAACAGCTGGTCACACTGCAGAGTACACGGCTGCCGGCCTCTCCATGGCAACAACACCCCTCTCCATCTTGTTTTCAGAAACAATTGACTTCAATTTTCACTATTTTCATGTCTAGGTAAAAAACAAATTAAATGTGTGGCTTTTATTATCTTGACAGTCCATATTTTTCTATAGTGTACTGTATATTCATTGATTTGAAATGCATGTTTACCATGACTGTGTGCTGCTGTCACATTGTACATTTCCCCCTGTGGAACCAAATAAGTATTACTTTATCTCATCTAGATTAGGAAGAATGTCCTGCAGAAGTCTGAAAACTAAGTCAAAACAAGATTTAGTGTTTGGTGAGTGATCCTTCTGCTAATGGAGATAATGTAACAAGCTGGACCTTGTGGTGGGATTTGTTCCTGTCTTTCCCACTGTCTGTTTGTTTGTTTATTTATTTATTGGAGTAACATACATCGTTTACATTGTAAGCATTGGGGTCAGCATGTTTGTTCTGTCTCTGTTGTTGTTCCGGAGACCGCATTTGTTTCCGATGTCTCAGTTGCAATAGAAGATACTAGATTCACCATGTCCTCATTACTCTTCTCTTACCCGTGTGATATAGAACATAACATTTTGAGGGGCACTGCACAACAGTATACTACTTTAGTATGTCACTACACATGTTGATAGTTGGTTTAAAGAAGAACTGTAGCAAACATAACTATTTGTGTCAGGTAAACTCTTTGCAATAAAGCAGAGATGATCTCATCCTTTCTGGTTTAGAGCTAATCATTTGATGACATGTGGGACTAATTTGGCCTGAGCCCACTAAGGGAGACTAGCTCTTGGTCTCCCCACTAAGAGAGACCAAGAGCTGTGAGGAGCTTGGCAAAAAGCATAGGCAGAGAGTCATGTCACCTGCAGAACAGGCACCAGAACACTCCTCACTGACACCAGTCCAGACTAGCAACCCACATACAGGCTCATACCAACACCACCCACTATTTCCATCCACAGCTCAGCCTGTTAATGAAGGGATGATCTCACTCAGAGAACTCCTCTCTCCAAAGGTTGGGAGTTATAACAACACCTGCCTCCCCCCAAGCCCACCTGAGAGAGAAAGGAGGAGTATTCCTATGGAGTCTTCCTCAGTCTTCCTGTCAGTCTGCGGAGTAAGTGCTGAAACAATACTGCGTCATGTTATGAATCACTAGTGAGGAAAGCGGGAGACAGAGAGAATCTGTTCTTATCGTCAGCAGGCTACTTCCAGTGCACACAGCGTCCAGCCAAATCCATGACTGCCGTAATAAGCAGGAGACAAAAGAAGCAGGAATCACCCAGTGATTGCGTCAGAAAAGAAGCTCCAAAATGAGCATTGAGGAAAAGTGAGAGCCCAGACCAGCTGTAACAGTGAAAAACCAAATCCTCCTGTGTCCACATTCCACTAGGAGCTAGTTCCAGACATGGTGAACCTCTACCATGTCCAATATTGACTCATTTTGTTGCAAACACGGAGCTGTTGCCAACCTGATAGGAAGAAAAACCCTAATACAATGTAATTAGAGTGGCTTAGCTGTAACCACGTTGCTGTATAGAAAATATACTGTATCTTCCCAAACTCAACATGCAACCACTATCAGTCATCATTGTGCAGCACCTGTAGCCTCACAGCAGGAGTCTGCTCCTCTTTCTGTTCTTCTCTACTTCATATCCTCATCTTTAGGAACGGGAGTGAACAGGAGTTTTTATATTGACACTGTGTTAGAGGAGGAGTTTCGTTAACTATGGCTCCTGTGCATCATGAAGCCATATATTTAGACACGACTGAAGAGAAATTTCTTTCACTTTTAACTCCATAATTCTTTACTCCACACCTGTATTTCTTTTTTTCACATATCCAGTGTGTGAAGACAAGAAATGCTATATTTGCTTTGCAGGATCTTTAACAGTTAAGTTCAGCTAAATTACATATTTGATAACATTTAAAGGGGCATTGCCTTACACTGCTTTACTATTTCACTACTCATGTTGATATTGGGTTTAAGCCAGTTGTGTCCTGGAAGAAAAATGTACAAGATTATGTGACAATGAAAATGTAAATGAAAAACAGAAATGAAAATAAACTATTTGTTTTTTCTGGACAACGTGATCATTGTGACCAAAGGGACTTGAGAAGTAGGAAACTCAACTGTTTAATATAAACAATTTGGAATGTAGCAGAAATATGTGGTGTTGACTGTTGCAAATTGTCAAATAAAAGAGGCAACCTGTGAGGAAAGTGGATGCACCATGCCCACAGTCACACCTTTTTTACTGAGGTCCTCATCCTTGGGACTTGTAACAGAAGTAGTTGTGTACCCTGAGGCATGCATCACCTTTTAAAATGCAGGGCCTGCTGGTGGTATCTTTGTATTCTAATTAACCGGAGAATGCAGGACCAAGGTGAACGGACAAAGAAACTAGAACTAGGTTTTTAAAATAGTGACCCTGATCTCCACTACTCCCCAGAGAATCTGCAATCAGAGAACGTTTGTGAAAAAAGATGAGCCATAAAAACAGATGGTATGAAATGGCTAAACATGCAAAAATGTGTCAGTCAAAACTGGCAATGGATTTAATTCTTTTAATTCTTTAAGTCTTTGGCAGCAGACCTGTGGCTCAAACATTTGAGCTCCCCAAAATATCAACAGGGTACTGTGTTTGCCAATTCATCTCTGTGTGTGTGTATCATCTCTCAGTCAGCTGAGATTAATTCCTGTCTCTACTCCAATCACTGTTGCCATAATGGAAAAAGATTTTGTCACTTTAACTTAGCAAAGCGCTGGGCGAAATAATTTTTTAATGCCAGCTGGGTGAAGGTGAAACCTCATGATAATTGTGGTTTAGGGCATACAGAGAAACAATGTCTTTGACATACTGTACTATGTCTAGTTATCTAGCTCCAGCTGAGTCTGAGTCACAGTCTGTTGAAAGTTTAGTGACTGAGCTTTATGCTGGTGGCCATATTGTATTTTATCTTTTGAAGGAACTTGGCAAGCTGTTTCCCAGTCGTCTTCTCCTTGTCTCTAGCTAATCTTCTCCTGGCTGTAGGCACATTGTGTATTCCAGAACATTCAAAGCTGGCAAGCGTGAAACAATCACCAAAATAGCTTTTACTTGTTAATAAACACTAGGTCATGTTGCATGCACATATGCACGTACACACACACAAACACACAAACACAAACACAGACACAGGTTTGGGCAGCTGTTCTTTTCAGGACACTTCATTGATTCCCATTCATTTGGACAGCCTAACCAAAGCCCTTATCCATAACCAGGCAATACCTAAACCTAACCTTAACCTACCCACAATTCACATCTCACATATATATATGAGATGCGATGTATATGTATACTGGCAATGGACATCTATCTATATATATATATGTATATTCATAGCTTAAACCTTAACCAGTTACTCAGAAAGAAGAAGTTCTGCCTCATTAGGATTAGGTTTTTGTGCTTATGAGAACCACTGGTCCTTAAAAAATACCAGAACTCGTCCAGAAAAGTAAATGAAATGAAACACACACACACACACACACACACAGTATATATATATATATGTGTAGAGGTATAGAGAGAGAGAGAGAGAGAGAGAGAGAGAGAGAGAGAGAGAGAATTTGAGGAATGGTGTCTCTGAGGCTTGCTGACACCCCTTTGTCTCTAGAGGGTAACCCCACCAGCACTAGTCTTAACACACACATGTTTGTGCTGCTAATTCTGAGGGCACTGCATTGACTTCTGTTCATTTGGTCAGAATAAACTTTAACCATAACCAGTTAATGCCTAACCCTAACAATGCACACACACGTTTGCACAGCTATTCTTCTTAGGACACTGTATTGATCTTATATTCATTTGGACAGCCTTGTTTTTGCTAACCTTCATGCCTAACCCTGAACATACCCAAACTACAATTCAAGTCTTAGCCCTAAACTTGACCAGTTCCTCCAAAAATTAGGTTTTGCCTCTTTAGGATCAGGTTTTTCGTCCCCATGCGTACAGCTGGTCCTGACAAGGTCAACGTTATATTAAAGTGGTATCAAAATAAAAAGTATAGACACACAGGAAACAAAATGTGTGAAAAATGATACATGGACAGACCTGCGCACCTCATCCTGCTTTATTCCCCCTCCCCCTCCACCCCCTGGATCTGTATGACAATAGGAATCCTTGGGTGAAATAGCGTTTGACCTGATGTTGGCAGAGCAACAGGGTGATAAAATGGCAGCCGTTTTGATCCCTCAAATCCTCTGGGAATGACCTTGGAATCCACTGATGAAAAGGTTCAAGGGAATTGTGCTCGTACACATTTTGTCCTTTTGTGACCCATCTGTGTGATCAGGAGAAGGTGTGTGTGTCAAGGGGGTTTAACACCAGTTTAGCGATCACACAGTTCAAGCAGCTGTCAAGTGAGAGATGAGCTGAGAGGGTCAATGTCAAAGCCCTTTTCTTAGCTCCAACATAACAGAGAGGAGAATGGAAAGATATAGTGGGTCTAGACAACCACAACAATTCAACTATAAATACACATTTGTATTTTTTATATAAGCTAACTTTTCTTACTGAGAGATCAGTGATACGATATGGCTTGCCCTTCTGCTAAATATGAAGCTACAGACTGCAGCTGGTTAAAGCATGAAGACAGAAGACAGTCTGAACAGTTGTTTACTTTCATCTCTAAAGCTAAATAATGAATGTTATATGTCACGAAGTACAATTAGTGGGTCATGTAAAGGACTCTTTCCTAGTTCAGGGCAGTGGGGCTTCCTTCCAAGAGTCTCCAATGGATGTCTGGCAACGTTGAGGTGGCTACAAGTCAGCACACCTGTCTAACATGTTGTTCACTAATGCCACATCATTCATGTTTATATATTTAGTTAGTCAGTTAATTCTAATCCACACACCCTTATAAATGAAATAGCACCATTCTGCACTTATAGAAACACACCGTAAAGGTGCTGACTGAAGCTCCAGCTTGTTTTGTGTATACTAAGAACTTTTATTTAATAAAAATTATAATAATTAAAAATAATAATAAATTAAGTTACACATAAACTTCAGTCAAGACACCTTGTTTTCAGATTTCTCACCACAATGGAATGGTCTAACCTGCAGAGGGTTGGGGCCCATAAACATGTTTTGATAGAGACCAATTGAAGGAAAGTGAGAGTATATTCCAGTCATCAATTACTGAGTCTATATGGGACCAGTTTAATGGTGCAAAGAAATCCCGACCTCTTGTCTCTCTTTAACCGTGAGCCAGTCTGCACACCACTGTCACAAGTCAAAGTGTAACCTATGATTCAGTCAGTTGTCAAACGAGGTGAAAGTATTGTTTTGACTGTATGTGTTGTCATTCATTTCTTGGTACCACGCAAGTCCCTGATATGAAGTGACAGGGCAGTCGGTTTAAAACATACATGTGCCTCATATTGTACATTTCAGAGAGCAAGTCCTGTTGTTCTTTTTTGCCTCTGTGCATAGCAACACTGTTACGGTTTCCTATATCCTTGAGAATAACTGCAATCCACCTAGTATTGGAAATGATGTTTGAAAAATAAACCTGGGACCCACCTGTCTTCACAGTGAGAGAGAGAGAGATACAAAGAGAGAGAGAGATGGCAAATACTCCAGTGGGTAAGAATGTAAAAAAAATAACACACTCTGTTGGTCATTTAGTTGGTATGTGACATCAGTCTGTGTGTATGTGGATCATGGGCGGTCCACTGAGGATGACTACTTTAGGAGCAGGCCCTGCCCCTGGTGACAACAGAAAGCAGAGCAACAGCACGATCGGCTGCCACTCGATGCTTCAGAGAGGACGGGACTCAACAAAGAAGTTGCTCGTAAGAAGACGAGGACAATCGAGAAAGGAGTGGACAGGAAAATCTACTTTGTCATTTTGCTGTTCATAGCGAGGCTCAAAGGAAGAGAGGTAAATGCTCACTGAGGGTATCGAGTTTGTAAGTAATGTTGTCATTTGTTGAGAGAATAATGAAAGCTGTCAATTCAGTGAAACTGATTCTTTTTTGACTGATTCTAATCCTTTTTCACCAGATTGTATATATATTAGCATATTGTGTGTATGCATATGAAGTAATATATGTATGTACATATACATTAAATGATGTGGATTCTGTGCATATATAAGGAAAATATCAAAGTTGATTGACGTAACTATGAACAGATTAGTAGTAGTAACGGCACTAAGAAGTGACTGACACACACAAACATAAACATGTACAGCTGAAACATGCACACAATCTGCACACTGTATAAATCATGCTGACTTTTATACTTTTCTTATGTTTGCATTTTGACTGATATACTGTTTTCTCCACGTCTGCCCCCCTCTCATGTTGTGGACCAGTATCTGAAAAGGAGCCGCACCCATCTGTAATCTCCCACAAATCTCCTTCATTCCACCTCCCTCGTCCTCTCCTTTAACAGCTGACACCACTGCACCTGACCAGCGGCGTCTCTCCCTTCAACCCATCACACGACCATGGACCGGTCCACGCAGGAACTATTCCTCAACTTCATGATCGTCTTAATCACCGTGCTGCTGATGTGGCTGCTGGTGAGAGCTTACCAGGAGTGAACCACGGAGCTCGAAGTGAAGAGTGAATGGGAGGCAGAGAGTTGCAGCGATGTTGGCGTGTAACAAAGCCAGTATGGATACTATAGGACTTAGTGCAGACAAAGTGTTTACATCTTTTCATTACTTTAGACTAAGATCACTTTGGCTGACAAAGACAAAGCGGTCTTGAATCTGTACTTGCATTCTGATATGTTTGAATGTGGCCTTCAATTCTGGCAAGTGCCAGAAGGTTAAATCATTGTACAATTGGGAAGGTGAATAAAAATAACTGAACTGGGATTTGAGTCTGCAGTTGTTACTTAAATATATATACACTGTACATAGTGTCAAATGCATGCACTGTATTTCCTCACAGAAACAGGCATCAACATAAATTATGAAGCACAATGTTTAGGTTCACATCTTGACATAAATCAATCAATTTACTTTTCTTTTTCCACAACCAAACATGATTTCCACTGTAAGGCCGACGTTTTCCTCTTTGCATTTCTTTTTAGTTCTAGTAGACTTTGAAGCTGGAATATTTATCTACTGCATATACTGTAAATAAAGCCCACACATTTACATCAGACAAGCATTTGCTGCAGAGGTCCATCTACTGGTCACATGTAGAATAGTCACAAGCTGGGGAAAGCTGGAGAAGTGAAACAGTGCATGCGTGGATACATGAAACTGAACAAAGGCAAGTTTCTTTTTTTTAAGTGAAAATGTACCCAAATAATTCATTTCAGTATTGTCTTGAAACAATTTTACGTTGGGCTGTAAGTGTCATTCAATAAGCCGAACTAAGAGATGAAAATCAGAAAAAAACAATATGGGATAGCTCAACCATTGTGTCACTCCTGGAAATTCAGATTACAAAATCACCAAATTTGGTAAAAGTCAAAGAGGAGTAATTCTCTGTTAAGGATGATAAAATGGAGCCTCAAAAATGAAAGATTTACCAATACCATGAGTTATTTGAATGGATTCTGCATTTGAAAAATATTAATTAGACAAAAAAATATTCAGGTACTAAAATAGGATTTCTAAAACAGTCCGACGCTCTTTGGTTCTTGCATCGGAGGAACCATATTTAGACTGACATAACAAAGACCTTATGACAGCAGATGCACAAATATAATACAAAGGATTAAATCTTTTAAAAATAAATAAATACACAAATAAATAATTTGGCTCAGGTCCTCTTATGATCATCTATAAAAGATGTGGTGTTAACAGAACACAAACTTTTAACTGTCACTCCCCTTTGTTGGTGTTTTGTGTCCGTGCGCACAGGTTTGAAAGGCAGGGAAGACTCATCTCATCTCTTCATGCATAGATGCTTACATCATGTTACACACATGTACATCCATTGCCACATTTGGTGTGCAGTTGTAAATGATCATGTGACCACTGTGCCTCATGCTGTGGCACTCCAGGGGTCTCTGTGTCTGTTGAAGCTGATGAGCTGGCAGTGGAACTCAGTTAGCGCTCTGGGCATGGGCGCAACTTCCTCCCATTGACACCTCCCACTGTAGTACACCTACCAAGGCAACAAGAAATTGTGAATGAGCAAAAAAATATTTTTTATTCACAGGGATTTGGATATTTCAAATGAAGATATAAACATGCAGTATATTGTATTAAATAACTTTTTTTCTGTAGCAATGGACTAAAATATTCAGTAACACTGACCACTTTTCACATTTTGCCATTGGAAAATCTGTTAACAAACCAGGTAGGTTTCTCCTTTAACTCATGAAAAACGACTTAGACAAAGCTTCTGTGTAAATAATTTTTTTTTTTCATACCTGAACCTCATCAGTGATCTCGTCAGGAGAGTAATCTCCGCCCAGGATGTAGATTCTGTCTCTCATACCAACCGCTCCAGCGTTGAACCCAGCACACTCAAATGAGCCCTCACCCTTCCACACACAGGTCTCAGGACAAAAACTATAGACCTAGATGGCAAAAAGATTTAAATTCTTATATGCAAAAAGAAAAAACGCAAATGTAATACAGTGACAGTGCTGACAATGCAGTGGCCAACCTTGTAAGTGGACAGGTCACAAAGGTGCAGTGTATTCTGAATTGACACGGCTTTGACCAGCGTAGCATGGAAGAACTGGCCAAACTCTGCCATCAGGCGGCTCCACTGGTCCTGCTGGGTGTCATAGCAGAAGAAGCAGTCCAGCGAGGGGTTGAAGGAGCCTGTTATTTCCACTTCTGATCCAAGAGTATAAATGACACTGCCACAAGCACTGGCCTCTGGGTAAAAGATGGCAGTGGGCAGCGGGCTGACCGAGGACCAGGTCTGAGTCAGAGGGTTATAAGATTCCACCTAGTATATAATAACAGGAGTTGTCGTTAAAATGTAATTAATCTGGCGTTCATTAGAATTAAGACAAATCACAGTTAACCTCCAGCAAATTGGCAGCCCCCACTCTGGATCCCGTGGTCCGTCCCCCAATGACGTACACTCGGTCCAGGCAGGTCACAGCTGTGTGCATGGTGCGGGGCTTCAGCATGGCGGGTGCAGGCGAGCAGGTTAGAGTCACAGGACAGAAGCACCAAACCTCGTCAGTGGCGTCGTGAAATGGTTCTGCCACGTGAAGACGAACTGCTCGGCAACAATTTCCACGACAGCCACCCGTGACAAACATCTAAAGTCCAGTGGAAAGAGGATAAGTCAGTTAAATATATGAAAGCATATGTAGTAATGAAATGAATATCAAAATAGTGCCGCAAACATGCAGTGTGCAATAATGTTGTTGAATATAATGATGACGATATGCTTTGGAATCAACAAATATCTAAGTATACAAGGTTTATGTTAATGCTACTTTGGGTTAATTCACTACTATAATAGGCCCAGACAGTGACTTCCTGTGCAGATGCAGAATTTCTATTCCAAAAATATGGTTTTATTGGAAAGGAAAACGCTTTTTTGTGTGTGCAGATAAGGTGACCACACACAGACAGAAACTTGGGTAATAAGGGGTCACACACTGACAATACTTCATGTTAAAGGGTCACAACCATTCAATCCTTAAATATACCTTCTCGGCATAGCTGGTCAGGTATGATCCAGGTGGGTCTGGAAATGTGGTCGTCCCTTTTCCTTGCCCCATTTCCAGCTCTTTCCACTGGTCTGTTTCCAGACAGTAGCAGAAGCTGTGGCGGATTTCTCCGTTCTCCTCTGTTTTGTGGATGTAGATGTAGCTCTGCGTGGTGGCTGGTCTGGCATCATTCAGAAGGCCGCTGTGTTGACTTTGTCTGCTTTGTGCCTCTGACAGTAGGGCGAGGCAGGACTCGTCCTTGCAGAGCAGAGAGTCTGAATCATGCAGAGTCTGAAAGAGAAGGCAAAAGATTAGAGGATCTCAAAAGTACAAGCTGCAGGAACGCTTACAGTATATCAAATACATGCAATGTATTTATACCTTTAGTGCAGATGCAGGTAGATGATGCAGTCTGGTTAGTGATAACAATCCTAGTAACAATTTCTGTCTTGCTTGGAGATCGCAACGTACCCATCTAAGCAGTGACATCACTACTTCCTCCTCACACTGCATGTTTAAAGCATCTGATCTGAGGCATTGCTCCAATACATTGGCCTATAAGAAATAATTGAAACAGTAAATACTGTGTACCCTGTGTGAAGGAAATAAAGAAATTCCATGTGTGTTATCAATCAACAAGAATTAAACATTAAGTGAGGTTTTATCCACAGTGGATAAACTTAATCAAAATAAAGTAGTCAAAGGTACGTATGGATTTCATTAAGATAAACTATATTCATTCATACTTAAGCTTCTCTGACATTATGACTAGGTTCTTGAGCAGCACCTGCATATCCAGGAAGTCCTGTGTTTTGGAAAGCTCAGAAAAGTTCTGAACCACAAACTCTTTGGCACTTTGGAGGAGTGAGGTTGATCCGTAGGCCTCGGCGAGGGACAAGAGGGACAGGCAGTTACAAAGCTCCATAGTTCCTATCAGGAAGTCACTGCATGCTCTGGACAGGACTGGTATCTTAATAGACCACAACAACAAGGTAAATACACCAGTGAAAAGAGCTTCATGCCAGAACATCACTTTCATTTCAATAAATGTCTGTTGAATCGAATATCTAACGCTGAATGATGTAAGACAATAGTGAAACCGAGAAGTCGGTGCAATTAGTATATGTTTGCAGTCCAACTGAGGTTCTGCTGGGATGTCACCACAAAAATGTTGTATGAAGTTTCTGTGACTGTTCACAGAAAATGAAAAGACAAATCTGGCCTGACTTCTTTATTAAAATGACAGCTTGTGCTTGGCTCCAGCATCCTGTGACCTGTATAATTAAACTACATTGGCCAGAAATGTTGAGATTACCACTTTTAAGATGAAGATAACACAAGCAGTCAATTACTTCTTACTTACTTTTTATTGACTAAGCAGCAGTGTAGACTGAAGTCAGAATAGGGTGATAACAATTATCCTGAATCACCATGGTATTCTCAATCAATATTTGAAAAGATGGAAAAAATGGTATATGGACCAGGCTAACCATGTTAGTTTGTAGGTTTATGACACACGTGAAAATAAGGACAAGGAATGTAGAGATGTTTCGCAGGTATTTATACCTGTAGAAAAGTGGCAAGCTGAAACAGCATGTCTACATTGCTGTCAGTAATGAGGGCCTCTCCAGAGTATGCAAAATCCAGGAAAGAACCCACAGCAACCGGACACTGGTTACCCAGGGTCACAGACCCGTCGCCACACTCCCGCATGTCTACCTCAAACATAGCCCTAAACACACAGAAGTCACACATTAGATAAGTAGATTGACAGACCGACCGACAGACAGACAGATAGATACCTGAAGAAATCACTGCAGCCTGCAAGAACACAACGGTGGCAGGGAAAACTGCGTTCCTGGACCTTTATGGTGAAGTCAAACAGCAAACCCCGCTCCCTCAGTGATCTGAGTGTTCCCAGGAGCTGCAGTCCGTGGGACTCGGATACCCGCAGCAGGGTCCGATGCTCTGGGGCCCCGTTGCATTGTGGAGCACTGCCAGGTTGACTTTGTGTGGAGCTGTTGCTGACATTGTAGCTGTTGGTGATGCAAGGGGATGACTCTTGATTTTCATCCATCTTTCCTAATTAAATAAAAAGTCACAATGTCATCATACATTTTCAAAGAATGGTGGTGATGATGGTGAATATAGTTTGTGAGAAAGAGGTTGTAAGAAGTAAGAAACGAAAATGTAGCCTATAAAAGTCTACTCCACTCTGCAACACAATCATGGTACTGACAACCGTTTAGTTCAGTAATAGTACAGTTCAGAATACTAGATACCAAATTACTCAGATGTAAACTAAGATATTAGAAAATCTTAGATGACGTTTCATTGTTAACGATCAGGTTCGTGTAAATACAGCAATACAGGCCAAACATACCGTTCTATGGTTCTGAAGCAGGACGAGCACGACTCACAGTGTCAGCACCTCGGACAGCTCTCTTATGCCATTCCAACTTCCGGAAGCTTGAAATCACGCGAGGATTTGCAAAGACTTTTGAGTTTTGTGGTTACACTCGTGGTTAAGATCATCTTTGCTAAAACTGCGCTGTGTTGTTGATTTTATTTCGTCCTTTTTCTTGCTTACAAACTACTCGAGCAGCGCGAGAGCATACGGCTGTCTTTGTTTGCGGCAGAGGTAGGCGCAATGACAGCCGGGAAGTGTAGTTCTCCGTTATTGGTATCCTAATACTTCTTTGTCAAATAAGTCGCACTCATGGGTAAATTCACGAACAGGCAGAAAAGGGTGCATATTAAGAATTGTTAAATGTAAGTGATTTCAGAAATGTTGGGGCGAAAAAATTACCACATGTGCTCAGTTGGTAGTTTATTAGAAACACGGAGCAAATATTATTACACTCTAACACAACAGTCCTGAAAAAAAATCATTCTGAATTAATATTATTATGTTCAGTCCAATTAAAAACAGCTTTAATTTGCTTCATACGAAATAATAGCATTTTGTGCTTGGGTTAGACTGTCAGATGTTCACTCCACTTCTTGAATTAAAACATGAATGGTGTTCTGCGTAATAACACCACATCCAACACCAAAAACGTCTGATGTCTGAGTGTAGATTTGTAATACTTGCATCAGGCATTGTTGCTGGTCCGTGTCTATCCAGAGAACCGAGGCAATGGCATGCACTGTATGACCTTACCATACGATGGCGCTGCTTCGCTGCGTGTAAAAAATGTGAAGTTTGCCAAACAGCAATTTGTGTTTGACTGACAAATCGATTATGAAAAGAATTCGTTAGGTGCAGCCCTAACACACAACAACAGTGCGATTTCCCAACATTATATACATTAGATCACCATAATAAATGTATCGTATACATTAAATAATGAGAGGCGTTCCTACGGTTTGAGATAATGTACATGTAAACAGAAACTGAGCCTATATTATTATTATATTATTGTTGTTGCGGTTATTGTTAAAGCCTCTACACTGTTAAGTCATCGTTAGGTCGGTTGGGCCCCCTCCTCTCTCCTTGCATCCCTGCATCCCTCCCTCTCTCCCTCCCTCCCGGCAGTGCATCCCCATCCCCCACACAGTGGCCGTCTCTTCGGGTGAAAGCTGTCTTCCCAGCGCTACTGGCCCAACAAAACGCTGCTGTAGCAGAGCCAGTCCGCAACCGACCTGAGCAGAGCAAACCAGGCACAAGAGAGTGAGCACGTACACACACGGGAAATCTTTTTCTTTTGTTCCACCGAGTGACTTTGGTGAGTCTCATCCACTATTTATTATGGATGGCAGGATTGTTTATGTGTCGATCTGGTAGTTGTTCGTTTTTTCTACCCTTTCTTCCTCCTCCGTATCTCTTCAATTGTCCTCCGTGCTAGTGGCTACAGTGGGGAAACTAGCGGGCTAAGCTAAGCAAGCTAGCTCCAAATAGCGGAATCAAACTGATATTAGTTGTCCGGACGTTTATGGTTTTACCGTGAGTGTTTTGCAGTTAAGTGGTGATGGTTGGTCGCTGTTGTAGCGGTGCACGCTGCTCTGACCCAGTGTGGGTGTTTTTGTAATTGCTATTTGCCTTCCAGTACTTCAGCTAGCACGCTAATTAGCAATTTTAGCAGCGTGTGTTGAGGGATGCGGGGATGCTACGGCGCGTGAGCGGTTGTCTTTTCAGGCTAGCTTGCGAGTTAAGCTAACGTTTGTATTGTGTGACCCGTACGGATTCCTGCACGGGCTGCCTCGGAATGGTCGAATACCCGATGCTAATGCTAATCTGGTGATAATTGGCAAGATGGCATCTCGGGAGTTGTTATCTAGAAATCGGTGGATTTTCAAAATGGTGTCTTAAGCTTGTTTGAGTGTGACCGTTTTTGTCCAGCCATGGCTGTTTTATCGTTGCTGACTATCGGTGGAATGTAGCCAGTGCATGCCGTTCTATGATGCACATAACTACATATTAATCACTGATATGGTGGAAAACACGAATGCTTGTACACACTGCGCAGTGTGCTGCAGGCTACAACCTCGGTTAGGAACTAAACAACTGCATTTCAGAGTGGAACTAATTTCTCTCCAGCAGAGTTTTTATACACGCCATTCTCACTCGCTGCTCAAAATAATTGATGACGTCTGTATAATTTAGTTCCATTTTGCAAAACGGAATACCTATAAAGAAACATACTACAACATTTCATAGAAACATACACAAAATATTATTGCGAAACTACATACATAGATTGGCAAAAATAATCATAACACACACATATACATACATATACACATACAAAACAATAAGGTTTAAACAAAGTGTTAGCGTGTTTGCGCCGTAACATTTTGTGAGTTGTTAAAGCTTGGTTACTCTAGTAAAACAAAGGCTAAACAAAAAATAAAACGCAAATAATGTTTTGTAAAAACAATAATGTAAAATGAAGCAATGGGATTTGTGTTTGAAGGATTGAATAAGAATGAACCTGGGAATTTGCTTGAATTATAACCCCACTGCTCAGGAGGAATATTCCCTTTACTTGAATATATTTCATAGATTTCAAAAATCTAATTAACGTCAAATAATAATGTGTGTGTGTATATGTGTATTATATATATATATTTCAATATATATAAAATATATTTATATATAATAAAAAATGTATAAAAAATATGTACATGCTTGTAAACTGAGTTAAGGTGATTTAAGCACAGCAATGCCCATTACTTATAAAGGCGGTAACAAACAGTTTTCTCTAGGTTAAATACAGCCAGATGAAGAATTTTAAAGATCTGCCATGTTGCCATCAATTTTGCAATTGGAGCTGCAACTAATGATAATCATTATCTGTTAATCTGTGTAATTTTCATTGAATTGATTAGTCTATTAAGCGTTAGACAAATGCACATTTTAGAACCCACGTTGATAGCTTGAATTGCTTATTTTGACAAAATTATTGAATTTACACTGACATATTACATATTGAAGCAAAGATTGATTAACAGATTAGTGATTACAATTATTCCTGCTCATTTTTTTTGTCAAATTTTCATTATAAGTAGAGCTGCAGCAGCTGACACGGTGTTGCTTTACTTTCTGTCACAATACAGGGACTGAATGCAGCCTTGCATTGTTCGTGGGATTACTTTTCTGTTTTGTTTTTCTTTTGTGTAGTCTTACCAGTGAAATGAATATCCTCTAAGTGATCATCTCTCTTTTAAGTGGGGTTAACTGCTTTAGTGACTGATAATTAATCCCTTTTCATTTGCAAAGCTTTATCACTCTAAAGGGATTTCGGAGGCACTATCAGTTTGATTTTACTTGCCAAAAAATAGTACCGGTAATAGTAATTAGAAAATATTGTCTATTTTCTTTTTAAGCCCCTTGTGAAACCAAGAAGTAGAAAAATTGTGTCCCAAGGTTGAGGTTTTATTGGGAGTAAAGATGGCTGGATAATTCCACTCAAATATTATGTACTTTTGCAGAGTACTACTTCAAAACAATGAATTGATGTTAATGTGTGCTCAGTATCTGTGTTCACTAGTTTAATGTTCATTCTAAGGTGACCATTGTCTGCCACGCTAGAGGGAAAGAGGAGGGGGAGTGGGTTTTGGCATGTTTTGAGCATGAATGGTGGGCGGCACAATGCAACCATAAAACTGTCACACCACCGAAAGCTTGAGTCACTTAATGTTACGAGAGTCAGTGGTTCTGTGATGCACTGTTGTCTTTCTAGCACTTCATTCCCCCTGTGGTTTGAGCAACTTAATGAGAAGCTCATCACAGATCTATGAACAAAACCCTGGCAGAAGGCAGCTTGGTGGATCGTGTCCAGCGACTAGTCCCACAATTTGATGACCAACATGGATTTTATGGAGGCTGCCGGCAGAAGAGAACATCTGCATGGTTCAGTGACAAACATTTAATTTACTGCATTTGAAGATGAAAACCCCTGACATTGTTGGCCATTGATAGTAGTTCATGATCAACTCTTAAGGGAATATTTTAAAAATACTTAAACTGCACCCAAGTTCTATGATGGCAAAGAAAATCATGTGAAAGAATGCCCTTACAGTATATCCATTCCATTTTTGATAAGATGACCTACAAATAGTCTTGTGTTGACAATTAGTACATTTCCCTCAAAGTCAAAACCCAGCAACATATTTCCCTCTTTGTCAACAAGCTCTGTTTTGTTTTATATTGCTATCTCTGCATTGGAAAGTGTATGTAACTCTGAGACTCTCTATCAGCTTATTGACAGACTCTGGTGGTGTTTGTCACACGCCACCTTCCCTGTTGACAATGTTCTGCTTTTTTTTTAGTTTTTATCAGAGCAATAGATAAAATTCTTGCACATTATTGTGACATTTTCACTGCATACCAACAACAAGAGGACTTCACAGATGCAACACAAGATTACCCATTGTCTTTGTAGTGGGAACACACTAAACGCTGGGTCTTTTTTAGTAAATTAAACTTAACAATCTTGTCGTGTTAGAGAATAACAATTTATTAATGAATTAAGTAGTCTTATTTAGTAATTTTTACTTGTTATATCTTGACAGAATTCCTGTGCCAGATTACTTTCTAAACTTCTTCAAAGTCATGCAACGGAAACATGGTTTCTAAAAGAATTGACAGACACTGAACAGTAAGCAACATATGACAATGTGTGTGCAACTGTGCACATTGTTCAGGCAGGTGAGAGATGGCTTAAAGTAGCAGAATGTGTGGTGGAATTGGTCTCTTGAAACAAAGTATGCGTCTATTCAGTCGTCAATCATGTTGCAAATCTGACATGTTCAATATTATTGATTTACATATCCAAAGGAAAGGTGCCAAAACCTGGTATAAAATGGGTCCCTGGCCTAAATGATTGAAGATGATATGAATATTGATGAGCTCCAATGTTATGTGTACTGATGACAATAGTTCACCGTGTTTGTGCTTGTATGAAGCACCATGCTGTACAAGCATAACATACGCACGAATACCCTGCTCTCAGTGATGATAGCTGACCAAACTATACATTCAAAGATATGGTTACACTTCAATAGATTAACACATTGATGCTGTTTTTTTTAACAACTATTAAAAACTAACTTGTGATGGATAAACAGACAATTAATGTTTTTTTTATTGAAAACCTATAAGAAAGTTCCACAGAGCTCTTCATTAATGATTGTGGCTGGCCAAACAACTTGACTGCTTATTTATATTCACCAGGCTTGTTTATTGAATTAATTTTTGATTTTAAGTATTTTTATCATTCAAAATGCAAGCATGATGGTATAAAAAAACTAACATAGAAAAATAAGGTAAAACTTTTCATATGCAAAGATTTGCATTTAGAACATTGTTGGGAACTGTACTTCACATAATGTGTATTGATGTCTACAGTTTTTTTTAAATTTAGTTAGTTATTCATTTACCGCAACAATCCTGCAAGTACTGGTTACTTTTCTTAATTTATGGATTGATAATTCCCTTTCTCGGATTGCATTAAAAGTAGTTCTATAAAGTTGGATATGATTATTGGGGGACACATAATTACAAATCCAACTTTTCTTAATGCATTTACACAAACACATTTGTTTACTCAGTTTGTGCACCTGAGAAAACAATGCTTGTTCAGTATTGAGATGTAGGGAATGTAAATTTCCCCAATTTTATCCCATATTGGACACGGCCAAAGTTAATGTTACCAGTAACACCTGTGCTTTTGTGAAACAGTGTAGAAGGGGTTTCCTCTGCTCTTTGTTAAAAATAATACTTTGTTTTAAATAATATTGTGGTCTTTTTTTTGTCACCCACCTCACCCCAGGCAGTAATGCCTGTGTGCTGGTATATCTCCTTGTGGCATCGATGGTTTACCTGCCCAGTCCTTGGTAATAAAGCTGTTTATTTGCACGTGCTGTTCACTTATACCTTTATGTCTATCTTTTTCCCCTGTCAGGGTGCATGTGTTATGAAGTTGGAGCCCCATGTGATCAGGACACTGTTGCTATGGAAAATGAGCTCCCTTGTTATTTCCTTTTTAACTAGTTTTCACTCAAGACCCTAAAGCAGAGGCCTCAAACTTGTGGCCTTCCAATTGATTTTAATGAGACTCACTGCTTCCATATCAAAATAAATGCTTTTATTTTGAAATTCTGTGTCCTTACAAAACTGTCCTCACATAAATTCAATATGGTAAAGGAATGTCCTGTTATAACTTTAAACTCATGTCGCCCACCCTTACTGAGCAGTTCTTCCCAGACTTTTCACTTGACCGGCCCCCTCCTGACCACACCAGATGCTCATTGGCCCCCAGGTAATTTGAGAATGAGACCCCTGCCCCAAAAGGTTTTCTGGCTCTTCTGAGAAAATGTTTGAGTATTCTATTGATATCAATAGACAAACTTTTTTTTGAATTGTCATCCATCCAACAATATCTGTTTCTTGTGTGTAATTGGTGTCTCATTGGCAGCCAGCATCACTATAGACTTCTAGGCTTGATTCCAGTACATTGCAGTCATAATATTAGTGCTGTAATTCCCTTGTTGCAGTAAGAACTCATTAAAAGTTGCATTACTGATCCGCTTTTCAGGAAACTTGGGGAAAGAAACATCCAATGAAGACCATTCTAAAAGTGTGTTGTCTTTTTCACCGCTGTCTGCATTTCATCTAATATCACATATATGTACTACTAGTTTTCTCTCTACACCATAAATTAGATTTCTCCATGCATCAAATTATGATTTTAAAGCTGCCTAGCAACAAAATATAAACATGCAACCTTTTGTAGGGTTAGTACAGGGTGTGAAGACTTTAATTGACACTGATATTACACTGAAAAATAGCTCAGTATTTTTGTTTTGTCAACCTATAAAGATATATGCTGTCCAAAAATGTGTATCCGTGTCTCGTATCCGTCAATTTTGTAGTAGCTATGAAGCATTAATAAATGGACAATGCTGAAGGGCATTTCCTTCATGGTGTATGTACCCTGTTTATTAAAGAATTTCCATTTCAGTGGACTGGCACAGTACTGACACGTAATCCAGGGATGCAAACCCATGAGATGTGTGACTGATGAGATGATTTTGGAAAGGAGAATAGAAGAGGAGGAGGAGGAGGAGGAGGAGGAGGAAGTCAGCACAGAGAAAAAGGGTAGAAGCTGTCCTGGATCTAAAATAGCACAGAGCTGTTAGAAGCTATTGGTATGGGGCAGGTCTGATTTTGTGGAAGACAGGGGGTTTGTGATTCCATCACTGCCTTTTAATGTTGCACTAAGAAGAATGTAGTTGTGGACTTCAGTATGGATGTTTGCTCTGATTTTGATAGCGGGCACTATTAGTCGGTCTGTCAGCCTGTGCTTTGTTCGATATCGTGCTGTTGGTTTGATTGCTGCCATATTAAAAGCACTGGAACCCATTTTTATGTCAACTCTGATGGAATCTCGCATAAACTTGAATTTCGCCAAAGCAGGTGATGTTTATTCACATTCTGTCTTTTTGTTTGCGGTCCTTTTCTCTGGGTTGGAGTTTGAAGGGACTTTGATACCAAGTATTTGCTGGAAAAAGCTGCGAATAACCTGTTTGTGTTAAAATTGTCTATGCAATGTCAGGACATTTTAATAAATTGTGACATTTTTCCAGATCCCAATAAAACAAACAGACCTTTAATGTCTCAGGTGGTCTGATCAATGGTGCAGGAAAAGCAAAGAAAGCAAAGTGTTTGCGTTTGACTGTCCAAGGGCATTTTAAAAAGTCTTGATGAGGCTGGCGATTGGAAGAATGGCATGAAACGATCTCCCTGGGTAGGAATGTAACTCATTTTTATGTGACTATTTTTTTATGTAGGTTTTTGATTGGTCTTTAAGAGAATATATTACAATGAAGCTCTTAACTAACCACAGCAGTTTTTTGTTTTATGTTTTTTTCCTTCCCCTCTTGTCTTTTCCCCTGTATCTGACCCATGTGAAATGCTTTGCTTCTGGAGGATTTAAAAAAGCTGTTATGTTCTATTCTCTCCTGTGCTGAAGTGTGATAATGCCCACTGGTTTTGATTTGTTGCTTTAAGAGTAGATGCCTGATGAGGTATTGTGTGGGAGCATAGTCAGCGGGGGGTTGTGTTGTATTGTACGTGTTCACTAGGAATTGTGTGTGTGTGTGTGCGCGTGCGTGGTTTATCCTCTCACAATCCCCTCCTCCCTCATTAATACATCTTCTGCTCCCCTCAGGCTGCAGGAATCTCCCTTTATGGAAAGGGTAGCCAGTGTTATTGTTTTGAAACATTAACATACTCATAAGCCAATAATTTGGCATGATCTTGCGTTGTAAAAAGGCAAGATGTGAATGCCACTTTGTGTAATTCACACAGAATATTAACACACACTATCCCCAGCTCTATTAGCACAGTGCTAATACAGCTGGCCTTGAGGCTATAGTTTGTGAGATCAGACCAAATGAACTCCCTGTAACAGAGTTTGGGCTTCACAAAGACCTGAGAAATAATTCTGTTCAGCCAATGTGTGATAAGTTCTCCTTAATAATGTTAGTGGCAATGATGAATGGATCCCTGAGCTGTGTGTGTTCA